>NC_134410.1:12071625-12334125 GCF_038048845.1 Mixophyes fleayi
CCTAGCAATGTATAATGGACATCGGTCAGATTTCGGCAGTACATGCACAGTAATATACCCTCTGTATTATATACTGAACATCAGATGACGCTCTCTTTTCCTTTATTGCATATATGCAAGGCCGGTGCAGGGATTTCTAGGGACTTGGATGCACAATTTCTTTGGCAAATGTGGGCTGGTGGGGCGCCCTGGTAATCATGACGCCCTTCTGCCATGCTTACTGAGCTCACCGAGTTCCATCAGCCCTTCATACATGGATGATGTCTCTGGAGCAGAAAGACCTGTCCGCCCTGATCAGGGACTGGCTGAGCTGGGGGGCAGGGGGGTATCTGACCCCCAGGTTGGTCCCATAGTGGGCTATCTCGGGTTACGTCAATGGGCCTCCTGCATTTTTTCCCCTTTAAAATAGGCTGCTTAATTGAGTCTTGCCCCCCCCCCCCCCAGGCTAAAATTTGCCAGCCCTGATCCCCATTTTCTCTAAAACTGCCCCTGAACAAGAATGATCATTTAAGCAACCAGCACAGTTATGATATAATGGGCCTGACTCATTGAAGAGAGCAAAGCATGAAAAAGGGCAAAACCATGTTGCATTGGAGGGGGGTAAATTTAAAGTTTGTGGACACATTTATAGTTGGGATAGAGCATGTCCTAAATCAACTTTAAATTTCAGTGGAAAAATAAAGCTATCAAGTATTTGTGCGCTACATGAAAAAACAGCCAGTATTTAACTTATGTGCAAAATAATAAACTAATTTGCACCCCTTGCATTGTAACATGGTTTGTCCAGGAGCAAAGTTACTCATTTTTTTTCTTTGCTCTCCTTAATGAATCAGGCCCAATATGTTTATCTTGGCAAGTAGAATTCTACAAACCTTTTTAAAAATTAAAATCATGGCAGTAAAGCGTACCTTTAACACTAACTAAACTAAATAGTAGTTTTGGGTGATTTATAAAACCTTAGATATGTGTAAAAAGTCCTATGAGGA
This sequence comes from Mixophyes fleayi, assembly GCF_038048845.1. Classification (NCBI taxonomy): domain Eukaryota; kingdom Metazoa; phylum Chordata; class Amphibia; order Anura; family Limnodynastidae; genus Mixophyes; species Mixophyes fleayi. Next base: position 12,072,612 of record NC_134410.1, read on the forward strand.
CAAAACTCTCTGCGCTTCCCTGAGTTTAATACAAATCTCGCTAACAGCAGAAAGTTTCGGCAATGAGATAGCTCAAATCTGGTGTTCAATATATCCTTAATTATTTACCGCTGATGACCGCGATTGATCCACCGCCACACCGGTGAGAAATGATGTGTTGTATAACCGGAATGGGCCGTCAATAAGCAGGAATACAATGCACTTACAGGACAGGAGATTAATAATAGCTAGTTCTAATGCGATTTTTAACCTCCGATTCTATAAGTGAATTTTTATTTCTGCTTCATGGTTAATAAGTCTGCCTGATCTGCTGAAGGTTTCATCTTTTATTTCAATTATACAACAAAGCCTTAGATGTGTCTGGGCCACTAATGATGAGGGAATAACTTACGGGATTGGAACTGAAATACTTGCTCAACCCTGGGTTTCTTTTCACTTTAAATATTCAGCAAATTATAATGATATACACTATTCTGCACAGATAATGTTGTTTCTCTGCATGTTTCCACTGAATATCAAAAGCTGAAGTGCAGGGTCTGATTATCCAACAGGGTGACTAGTTGGATAATCAGCTAGTCAGGGAGACTCCCTGAAATATGGGTGATCTCCCTCACTCCCTGAAGAGTCTGGCATTCTCCCTGATGCGGAGCCAGTACAAGATGTGGTTGGCTTCACCATCTGTGGCATGATGACACAGTTCAGAAATTGTGTCCTATGTCCATGTTTTGATGCCTATGGAGGTGGCCATTTTCATGGAGACCAAGGGGTATATTTACTAAACTGCGGGTTTGAAATAGTGGAGATGTTGCCCATAGCAACCAATCAGATTCTAGCTGTCATTTTGTAGAATGCATTAAGTAAATGAAAGCTAGAATCTGATTGGTTGCTATAAGCAACATCTCCACTTTTCCAAACCCGCAGTTTAGTAAATCTAGCCCCAAGATTTAATCAAAGACTGACAGGTAAGACAACAGGACTCCAGTAATGGAGACAGAAATGTAAAAGACACTTCAGTCTCTAGAGATTCATTAGCTGCTTTTCTTCAACGCATAGTTGCCTACTGTCCGGGAGACTCCCGCATTTCTGGGCGACCTCCCGGGAGAGCAGGGCAACCTCCCGGTTCTCGCCTCCGCAATAGATAATTGGCGGGGGGTGGGGCATAATGACGCAAATATTGCGTCATCTTAGCCCCGCACCCTGCTGTAATTGTGACAATCGTTTAAGGGGCGGGGCCAAAATGATGTGATCCATCAAGCCCCGCCCCCGCACGCCCACCTTCCCCGGGATCTCCCTGAAGCCAACAAGGATAAGTTGACAAGTATGGGTGTGGGGCGTTTTGGGGAAATTTTGGCAGACAAAGGTATAAACTGAAATTAATTTTAAAATATAAGAGAATAGTAAAAAAGTAGACCAGAAAAAAATATAATGAAAGGTTTTAAACTTGACATATTCCCAAGGTAAATGCTGAAGACAATGAGTCAAACTTGGGCGGACGCTTGAGGATAAGCGATTAGGAGAGACAAGGATGGCGACAGACACAGGTGACAGCCCCCCCCCCCCCCTCTCCATCTTCATGCACTCACATGGAAGAGCACCCCCAGTGGTCATTATATTGTGGTGACTTTAAAAAGACTGTTATTATCAGAATGAGTATTGTTTCTGATAGTTGCCCCACTGGAAGGCAATTAGTAGTTTTATTGTTGTAGGATGAGTACATACTGTAACCTTAGAACATACATAGCTGTATATTAGAGGCGATATAGTCTCACCTGGTGTGATCAATATTGAAATGGACTCGGTACAAATTGATGTTTTTGCCTAATACAGGATACATAGCAAATTACGCAGTAAAGAGATTAACTGTGGTGAGGATTGGAAGAGACAAGAGAGAAAAGTTATTATCCAGGCTGGAACATATTGTACGTTTCAGTCTCATTCGAATTCGAGGAATATGATTTCCCAGAAAACTGGGATATTTTGTACATTAGCGTTTCAAGGTGGAAAACATCTTGGGGAACGGGCTGGTAATGCTTTTCAAGGAACTGGAAAATCAGTTAGATTAAAGCTTTTACACAGAAGACAGAGGGGAAAAGAGAAAATTAGATACAGTTTTTTTCAGAAAGGAATAACAGGGGGCTGCTCGGTGTAAGACCATCGTTCACGCTGGATGCCCATGAAGCAAATGGGATGGGATAATTGTTGGGGTGCATTTTTTTAGGAGCGACAGTGCCCAAGCTTGCTCAAATTGCTAATGTTTCCCAACAGCGGGATCTACAGTTATGTCACCATGGAACTCCGAGGGAAAAACATTGTCACGCATTGTACGGGAGCGTGAAGGCTAGGTCAATGCTAATTGCAACTTAATGGTCCTGACTCATCACCCTGACCCCATGTTGCAGTTCTTCTATCAGGAAGTGTGTCTCCCAGGATGACAATGCCGCCATAGGCAGAGCAGATATGGCCACCCAATTGTGTTGTCCATACATCATGGCTCTCTCAGTCACCAAATATGAACCCAAGTCGGCACATATGTGAGATTCTGGAATGACGCCCGACTAAGCGTTTTCCACCATGATCTACCGGGTGTCGGTAGACTGCCTTACTTGTGGGAAAACGCTGCACAATTCCAGACACGGGCGGTCTCAATCAGCCCCCTCATGATATTCTTCACAGATTAAGGTCTTGCACGGACTAAAGTACTTTCAATTTAAATTTTAAATTGTTTTACTTGTTCAATTTCAAATACAGGAAACTTGTTTTATACATTAACATCCTATTGTCTCCTGGTTTGTACCTCGCCACTGTTCTTCTCAATAAACATTAAAATGTAAACATAGAGAGGGGAGAGGCAGCTATTGGCTACTGTCCTTATTGTAATCAACCACTGAATGTTATTATTATTATTATTATTAATTTTTATTTATAAGGCGCCACTAGGTATCCGTAGTGCCGTACAGGGACAGACAGAAACACGATACAGGGTGAGACAGCACGGAACAGTTAACAAAAAGCACAATAACTCGAAAGCTCAATGTACAGCTAGAAGAGAGATGAGAGCCCCCAGCGGGGTAGCTAGAGGGGCAGAAGGGCAGGAGGACCTCACGGAGGAGACAAGGAGCTGGAGAGCAGAGTTAAGGTGGTGGAGAACAGGAGGAGAGGAGGCCCTGCTCGAAGGAGCGTACAATCTAAGGGGAGGGTAGGACGGACAGAGACGCAAGGGTAGGAGGAGGAAAGGGGGAGAACGGAGGCAGAGACGGAGAGGGGGGGAGAGAAGAATGACGAGAAGGGAGGTCGGAGGAGGGCAGGATAGGGAGGGCGGTAGGTAGGAGGTTGGAAGGAGGTCGGTTAGGTGGGGGACTGGAATATGTTTAAGATAAATGACAAATCATTAAAAGTAATTGTAATGGCCACAAAGTGAATATCTCCCACCAGCCCTTTTATCATTGATTGGATGGGCGCTGTAAATTCCTTGTTTCCATACAAAAAAGAGACTACCCAGGGGCTGCCCTCAAAAACATCCTATCATGGGATGAGCCTCTTCTTACTGTGCCCTCCACATAGTCACCGAGTGCCCAGGCTGGATATTGTCGGTCAGGCAAACTGACCCCTCAAATATATCCTCCGCTCTGGGTATTTAGCGGTACCTTAGTGCATTCTGCAGAACCAGAGCTGTCACATACTTCTAAGAGCTCAGACATTAATATCATACAGTCAACACACATTCCTACAGCCTGGCAATAAGAGTCCTTAAAGCTGATGTAACAATCAGCAAATTAACCCGTCCTCCCTTCAAACAAGTATTCTCTTTGTGCTATTTTCTGCAGCATTCATAAGCATTAATGCCTGGTACAATATAATGGAGGGCTATGCTCTTACTAAGTGCATAGTACACTACAGTGCAGGGAGCCTTTGCGAACACACTTTGAATATTCTGTTAAAGTTCAAGACTGCGTATGTGCTTTTAACAGGAGTTGTACTAGCACAGATAACTTCTCTCCATGCGATATCTTTAACGATCTTGCCAACGTCTGAATGTCCCGATCAGCAGCCGATTCCTGTGTACACACTGTACATGTTTTACAAGATTTACTCTCAGATCTGTGAGAGTAAAGGTCATGACTCTGTACACTCTATGGAGATCTGCCTACACTGCTGGTCATGAGTGTATGCACACTGCAGGATGGACACAACATTGTTCCATCATTTATAGAGATTTTTAGTCTGTTTATAAAATCAAATCAAATGATACAATGTGCTTTGGAATGATAATAGTTGATCGTTGGGAGCGTACACACAAATGCAATATCAGACCTAATGGTCGTTTATCGTGTGATTGGTCCGATTATCGGGTGAATCTGGCTCCTGTTTGCTGCCTGTTCTCTGAGTTTCCAGCACATCTATCCGCAGGTCATCACAGCCTCTGTGTCTACTCCACTATCCTGTGGTAACGCTCTGCAGATTATTGCTTCCTGTTCTCTGAGTCTCCAGCACTCTACCCGCAAATCATCACTACCAGTCTCCAGTATAAACTGCATACTCATCTCTTGTTCCTTACTCTTCATACATTGGCTCTACCGTTGCCCTGGGAAACTGCCTCTTTGTCTCTCAGTCATTGAGATACTTCTCATCCGTGGCATCCTCAGTTATTATCTTGCTCTCAATACAGCCTCGCTCATCACCCCCTAAAAGGGCCACGACCTGTGTGTCAGGCGCCGTCCCCGCTATTCCTCCGCTACGCAGGGACGGGTGCCTGATAGACTCGGCCGGGGTCCGTCCATGCACTGTCGGGCGCATGCGTCCTGACTCGTCCCGTTGCTTCCATTCGGCAGTCAGCGTGTCTGACCAACCCCTGGTTCTCCTCCTATCCCTGGGTTCCTGCCTCTATTTAAACTCTGCTCTGGCACCATTAGGGTGTCTCCAGCGTTTATTACCGTTTCATCGCTGCTATTCAGGAGTCAGGAAAGCCGACCTGGCTTTCCTGTCTCCTCTTCTGTTTGGTGCTTCTCCGTTGTGACCCGGCTTGTCAACTACTCTCCTGGATTCCTCCCCATTCTGTTCCTGCGACCTCGGCCTGTCTGACTTCTCCTTTGGATCTCCGTTTGGTACTGTGCATTCCCGATTGGCTTCTGACCCAGACCGTCTCACCTCTCTATCACTACACCTGCAACCGGCTAGTAGGACCGCGACCTGCGTGCCCTGTGCAGCTAAGTCCAAACCTCCTTGCGGGGGTCCCTGGTGAACACCAAGGGCACGTTAGACTCTGCACATGCTAGTTCAGTGGCGCCAATACCGGTTAGTGGGGCCTCAGCATTCATAGCTACAGCCAAAGCCTGACACTGTGATCTGGGAGCAGCTATCTCCAAACTTCCTTGCGGGAGTCCCTGACGAACACCTCTCTCACCGTTAGACTCCGCTCCTCTCGGGAGGTAATATCACGTGAGCCGGCTGTACGGGCAGTTCTCTGACCCTAACTCAGTAACACCCAGCACATCTGGGAGGCTCCTACATTTAGGGGAGCACTCTCTTGGGCCAGGGGTGGGGCTTAATGACTCCATTCGTGTTGTAAAGCCCCGCCCCAAAGTGTGACTGTGACAGAGGCGGAGCTACGGTGACGCAGTGTTGTCACCACACCCCCAGCTCTGAGGAGAAGTTAGCAAGTGTGTCATTGTCCCTGGTACAAAGAGGCACATGTGCTGGTTATATGTTCTCTCTCTATTCAGGCTGAGAGCAGACTTGTATCTGCCACCTTGTTGCCTGATCTCTGACTTATTCTTGGATACGTGGACCCTGGTTCGGTATATTATGAGGATATTTGGAATCACAGAGGAGTGTGCAATAGTAATATCCATAATAACTTACGGTAGAGGTGCGTTATTCCATTTAATACACAAGTTATCCTAAGGAGAACTCGCTGATTACAGCCAATGATGCCAAAACTAACCTATTATACAGATATTATTCACAAGAGTATAACATAGCACAACTTGTGCATTATAATCATATTACTAAACAATTATCTCTAAATATTTCTACTAAGCAAATACAAACGGGATAATAGGTTTATATCGCTTTACATTTTCTTGATATTATGAACATCCTTCTGCCGTGTCACTAACACTCTTAAGGTTTACAGATTAGAGATGGAAGTAAATTGGGCCATCCTGAGGGAGAATGGACACATACAGCGGTAGAAACACGAGACTGGCGTGAGTTGGGGTAATTGTGGTTACACCATTAATAGTATTTCAGTGAATAACTATAGAAGACAATAAATAGTGATTGTATACATCAATGAATGTAGTTTGCTAACAAGGTTAACGTTAGGTTTAGAAGTTATTATGATTTGTGATGTGATGAGAGTTATATGACCACTAACAAACCTACCCCATCCACCTGTCCAATGAGAATCCCTGCTGGGGTCATTCAGTGACTGGGGGCCCAGAAGGTCTTCTCAATCAAGCCCCAAACAACGCGGGTGAGGTGTCTGGGGTAGATTTGTTACGACCTTGCCATATTTGGATTATTTGGGTACGTTATATGTATGTCTTCTCTGGATATTAATAACATTACAGTTAGAGGGGATCCCGGTTCCAGAGGATCCCCTCTCCCGCCTCCCCCCCAGACCCCAGAAGTAAATAATAGAGTATTTACCATTTCTAACCTGTTTATGATGCTCTTGATTTGTGTGTCCTTCTCCATCTGCTGCTGCCGCAGACGCTTCTCGCTCTGCTCCAGGCGCGACTGATATTGCTGAAGCATTTTACTGGTTTGCTCTTCCTGGCTGAAGAGGCGCCGCTCGTATTCCTCCAGCTTCCGGTTGGACATCAGGAGTCGTTCCTTCAGGGAGTAGATCTCCTCCTCGTACTCTTTCACCTAAGGGGTTGGGGGTGACACGGGGAGAAGAAGAGAGTGGAGGAGAGATGGAGGGAAAGAGACAAATGAAGGAGGCAGAAAAGGTAAGGAAAGACACTGAGAAGGATAGAGGGAAGAACAATGTGACATAAGTCAACAGAGAGAAAGGAAGAGAAGGAACATAGTCGTATAAAGAAGAACAGCGGAAAGGATGGTGTAGGTGGCAAAGAGAGACCGATGTGCAATATCCCATAAGACGATGAAAGGAAGAGACCTACAGGAGAAAAGTTCTCACCCTCTCGAGGCGACTCTCATCCATGGATTTTGAGTACTCCTTCAGCTTGTACTCCTCTCGTTCTATGTGAGCGCTCTCGATGTCAGCTGAGAGGTGAGGCATGTTAGACACCCAGGCGACTGTGCGTTCCGAGGCTGGAGTGACCGGGTTAAGGGTGGCCTGGGCATGCGAGTGCTGTGGTGAGACAGACACACATTATCCAGGATAGAACTAATGGAACAGGCACAAAATATCAGAGAGAGGAATGTAACGGAGAGGGTAAATGTACCTGCTTGGTTATGCTGGGTTTAAGTCCCGCCGCCTCCTTCTCCACTGATTGCTGCCTGACTCTTGCTGCTCCATACATTGGTTCTGGGCTTTGAAGGAGGTTACCGCTGCTTGGCCGGGGCTTGTGGGCGGCCTGCACCGTCAGCTGTTGGGATTTCCCCCGGTGAAGGGGAGGGGGCTGTGTCTCCGGCCTCCGCTGCACTCCGGGGCCGATGGTGATCTGAGGAGGTGACAGCATGTGCTGGAGATTGTCTTGGAGGGAAAGCTGCCTCTTGCTGCAACAGAAAGACAGAGAATGACAGCGTTCAAAATCTGGTTCTCAGCAGCTGAGCATGTGACATCTATAAATAAGGTTCCACATCCATGCGCTGCATTTAACCATCGAGATACTCCAGCAAAAACAAGCCATCTCTGATTATGTGTCATAGAGTGAGGTGAGATGGAGGGTGGGCAGCATGCCACAGCGGGGGTCTGCGATGTCTCCAACTGGGCGAACAATCCATTTGAATTTAGAAATTTGTTTAGTGCTTCCAGACACTACTATTTTTGTAATGTGATGACATTATGCTTTAAATAGCAGTTTCATCATTCTAACCCACAGCTACCGCACTCTCAATTCCCGACAACATCATATTTTAACTTGAAAGTTGAAGTCACTATGCACTTTACTTGCCCTTGTCATCACGCTCTTAATGATTCCTGGAACAGGAAAACAACCTGCGTATCCTCTGCTGTTGTAAAACTCCAAGTTCCTAAATGCCAGAGGCTGTTAGGGCATGCTGTAACTTGTAGTTCTACAAGGGCTGTAGAGCCACAGGTCGCCTAACTCCGCTGTCTGCCTGAATCCAAATTTTAATATCCTATACTTTAAGATTTATTTCCTATTTTAAAAGGGAGACCCTGTAAAATATTGTTAATAATCCTCCCTACCCCCACATAGTGGAATGGATCCCCGTAGCTCAGGAGTTACATGCGTACGCCAGCGCTGATAACAAAATCCTCCAGGCATTTGGAAAGTACACAGCAATAATTGAACAGTTGTCTGCAGCCAATCAGATAATCCGTGGCTGTCATCCAATCAGCTCTGTTCAATGCAGGTTGAGTACTTTATACTTTCTCCAGGCTCTGATCCCACGATAAGGTACCGTTAATTGAGCTGATGTCCTGGGCACCGGATGAATTTTATTTTGGCAGTTCTCCTTTAATCACCACCTCTTTTCCCCAATCAAAGGTGACTGGTTTTTGCCCACAAACACACAGATATCCACATTCAATGTTCCTATTACGTTCTGACCAGTGAGCAGAAGCTTTGCGCAGCACTGTCTGCTAAGTGCTCGGCTGAGGATGTAGAGCGGGGCCTGGGGGGGGGGGGGGGGCTCTGCGCTCACAATGCAACTGAAAGTGCGGCCAGCGTTCCATTCACCTGCATTGTGATTCCCAACCACTGTCCCACCCGCTTGGCTACAACAGGAATACATCTGTATGATGAGGGCCGAGTGACGATACAGGAAGAGAAGATGTTTTCATACAGGAACAACACCCTTGGTCTACGTTGTATGCATTAGGAACATTTGTACGACAGACACATGGAATAACTATATATAAATATATAGTGATATATACATATAGGATTATATATGTATATAAAGAGATATTTTACGCCACCTCTCTACTCTCCCCACCTGGGCCCCAATCTCTTGCCCCCTAGTGGGGCTGGTACCTGAACTCTGACCCCTGCCGGCTGAAGTCGTCGCTGTAGCTGTGACTGTGCAGCATGTGCTTCCCGGAGCTCAAGTCCTCACTCTTGCTGTAGCCATGGAATGGGGCAAAGGCGTCGGCTCCAGGGTCCGGCCGATGAGGAGCCGGGTGAGTGGGCGGTGCAGCGGGGCCGTCGGGGGCCATGTGGAAGAGCGGGTTCTGGAAGGACAAGGGAATGCGCAGCTGCTGAGCCGAGAGCCCATCCGTGGTGACCCCCATCTGACTGAGCCGCAGACCAGCCGCAATGCTAGACCCGCTGCCCTGGGAGAGCCGGCCCCCCGGGCGTAGTCCCCCGGATATGGAGGCCTGGCTGGAGTTGAGCAGGTCCCCTACAGCTTGTAGATTGGACACACTGTTCATGCGGCTATCCTGCAAGTCTAACATGGAAACACTTTTGTTCACGCTCAGCATCTTCTGGTCGGGCTCTGTGATGTCCGAGCTGCTGGTGCAATAGGCAGGTGAAGAACGGGTGAGCGGGCGGCGGGACACAAAGAACATATCCTTGGAGGACTTGTCCTTGGTGGGTGAAGGTAGACGGGTCATGTCAATGGAGCTGATGGGAGAGAGAATTAAAGGAAAATGAGAATACAGAGAAATGTAAAGGAAGAAGAGGGAGAAAACTCATCCATAAACACGTATCCTGCAATGAGGACACTACATTCATTCTTCTCTTATGCTTAAAGCCTTGTGATAGAGATTCATACAATAATACTTTTGTGAGGCTCACTTTAAGGTGAAAATAAACTTTACCTGGGTGCAGCTCTATTTTATATTTTTTGAACTAGGCCACGCAGCAAATCAGGTTATGCATTTTACATTTTCTCCCCTGCAGAACAAAATGTTTTTTCCGGGTGCAAATGTAGCACCCTGTAGCAGGATTTGCACCTAACTTTGTTTCATTACATCATAGATTTCTTAAACATTAGTCTAATTTTCGGAGCTTACTGGAGTCCACTAGACTTCTATAGCTGCACTTGTTAATTTATTAAGCTGTGAAAACCAAAGCTCAGGATGGCGTTACTGGTCAATTTCAATGGGACCAAGCTGATACCTCTCTGGCTTAGCTTGATCCCTCACTGAAAGCGCTTCACTTGCCTGCAGTGTAGGCTGCTGGTGAATAGGAAAAGTACTTGGGTAGGGGATCAACGCGGGGGCGGCTCTGTAAGTAAATTGCAGCGGTTCTTCATGAGGGCTGCCGCACTGGGTTCAATGATAGACCCTAAGGGCTAGATTTACTAAGCTGCGGGTTTGAAAAAGTGGGGATGTTGCCTATAGCAACCAATCAGATTCTAGCTGTCATTTTGTAGAAGGTACTAAATAAATGAAAGCTAGAATCTGATTGGTTGCTATAGGCAACATCCCCACTTTTTCAAACCCGCAGCTTAGTAAATCTAGCCCTAAGTCTCTCAGAAATATGAACTTGGGCCTAGGGTAATTGAGTGAGATACAATCCATATAAATTCTTAAAGTATGGGCAAGTCTGCGCACACTTCATACCTCCTAACATTTATACATGCAAAATCGGGACAAGATAAGCCCCACCCCCTAATAACTCAAGCCCCACCCCTTTCAAGGTCTGCAAATCAAGACATTTGGGAGGTATGCCTCATTACACTGTACATTTAGTGACACATATAGTACCTGTTGAGGTCCCGCACCAGGTAGCTCTGAAGCTCCGCTGATGGCCCCCTTGGGATGACGGGTTTGGGAGGTGGTAGCCTTTCTTGATGACTCGGCTGTCGCTGGATGTGGGGGTTCCTGAGCGCTAGGCTGATGTCATTGAGAAGGCGTGGGAGGGGCCCCAACTTTACCAGAGCTTCCTGATCCGCGTACATGGAGGAGAAAACAAGAGGCATTAATGATGTGGTTCCATAATTACACACTGCGACTCTAGTAGTAAAGGTGTCTATACAATGTGATAAATGTATTTGTATTTTTGCAAAAGCGTCCAACACAATAGTCTGGTACATAAGATAAAAAGGTCTTGAAAGTATGTACTTGGGTGGTGAACCTCAGATGCATAAAAATAGGGATAAATGCATGTGAAGCAAACAGTGTATTATCATTGTATAAGTCACTAGACCATATGGGGTGTATGGGCTCCAGTTCTGGGTACCTCACGTGAGAGGGTAGAGACTGGAACAGTAAAATTACAAAGAACGGTCAAGAAAAACTGGGTCTGTTTACTTTGGAAGAAAAGTTGTTGGTACAAATGGCTATATAGTGGACAGGTCATCATTTGGGAATGGAACAAAGGAGGAAAGGGTTCTTCACTGTAAGAGTGATAAGGCTGTGTAATCCTTACCCCATTAAGTGGTGATGACAAATTACTTAATAGAATTTACAAAACAAATTAGATGCCTTTCTTACATGAAATGGTATCTGTAGCTATAATTCATAGAGGACATTACGGTGGTGATTGACCCATTTTTGGAGTCAGGAAGGATTTCCCCCCAGGGAGGATAAACTGGTAACTGTCATAGTGAGGTTTCCTCTGCCCTCCTCTGGATTGACGAAATTAGAGTTTTGCAGGGCTGAATTCGATGGACCTTACTAACTAACTATGGTTACAAAAAGTCCTCGACTCACGTCACACTGCGAAGCAATAAAATATATAAGGGGTATAAACAGACCTGGCACTCACCTTACTAAGCTGGGGGATCACCTCCCATAGAAGGGCATGGAGAGTACTCAGCTCCCGCCCCAGGTCGATGTAGCCCTCAAAGTTGCTGCTGTTGGTGAGCGCATCCAGGTTGGAGATCTCATACAGGAAGTTCTGCATATTGGCCAACTCCGTCTCCAGGAACTCATTCATAAAGGACATGTGCTCTTCCTTACTGCTGAACCTGATGAGAACGGTATCTCAGCATTGATCTATACGCACAATACTCCTGTCTGTCAACCTGCAGGATCAGTCTCCGTATCTCACAGAGACCACCCGTCGCCGCATCAGTCTGCTGTCCCTTCTGTCTGATCGTGTCGTGCGGTGCCGATGTCAGGTGTCTGAATACTGAGGATACCAACTGTGTATACAACAGCCTCATTCCAACTGCTACCGATAAAAGCAAGTTTCTGTTTTTTTATAGAAAGTTGACTAACATTTCCAGAACAGACACACAAAGGCTGATGCAGAGATGTCCTCAATTGCGCACCAAATCGCACGGGCAAATTGCATTTAGTAAAAAAAGCCGCAAATGCAAAAGCTGCAACTATCGTTTAAAAAACTCTCTAATGCAACAGAAACATATCCTCTGTATATAAAAAAAAAAATAAACACGTGCACAAAAGCCTAATATAGGCCAGAGCAATTAAGAAAGCACCTATCAACGTCTGCGGAGCAATCGCAAACACCCAAAACAAGCGGTTCATCATTATAATAATCCACTATTTACACCTGTCCTTAACCAGCGATAAAAAATGTACATGTGTATGTGTCTGGACGCGCCATTAATGTATTCGGCCTATGTTACGCCATCCCCTCCCTCCTCTCCAGGCACAAGCTGGCGTAAGTACCAAAATCATGCACATCTGCATAGAAGATATCAGTATAGCCAATAAAATCTCTGCACACCAGAGTACTATGCATTTAATTGGGCATCGTCTACCATGGGGAGTGGGTGGGGACACCTAGAGACAATATTATGATGCTGTTAGTTGTATTAGATAAGCGGAGCTATTATTGAATATACTGTACATCAACGCTGGCACTGGTCATTATTTTATAAGGACAGAATATTGATATTTGATAGTAAATAAGAAATAGGATGAAGAGATGTTCCCACAAACAAATCTTAGAAAACAACATAGAAGTCTCTTGGTGTCAACGGCTTAAACAGCTGGAAACTTGAAAAGTTCCGCAAATAAAGACTGGATTCATATAATCTAGACCAAAATCATCTACTGCCAGTGATTTAAAGAACAGGTATAAATGGGACAGAGGCGGAACTAGCGAGCTGTGGGCCTCGGGGCAGGGAGGGGGGGAGGAGGGAACCGTGGCCCACAGCTCACTAGTTCTCCATTATCACCACGGGCACCGGTTCACCACACCTACTGCACCAATGGTAGTTCCGCCACTGAAATGGAACCTACACAACAAACAGTTGGTCTCTTTAGTCATTAGTTGCAAATAAACTACATACTAAATCAAAAACATTTAAATTTAATCGTGTGAGTTAATATAACCCTCTAATTCCCCAGCTGACCCACTGGTGCTGAAACAGTCATGTTATAACTTTATGAAGACAAGATTGGGCGAGTCATTGATACCTAGTAATAAATGTTACGTTTGTGTGTCACATGTATGATATTTTGCAACTGGGCCTGGTAATAGATGCATGTACACGTCCATCTGTAAGTCTTATACTCCAGTGGAGGTGGGTTCCCTATATCTCCATGTCCACATAACATTCTCATCTGTAACGGTCTCAGTGATGAAGTCACTATGTCCCCAGTTTGAGTCACAATGGATGGGAGTCCCAAGAACCCCTCTCTCTCCCTGTAGCACTCCCCCCGCTTCCCCTACTCTCACTTGAAGTTGAAGTTGGCCAGGTTCTGGATGACCTTAGCGATGAGTGTGAGGGTCCTAGATGTCTGCTCGTCAGGATATTCCTGCATCAGGCCGAAGAGGCTGGGGGACATGATGGCGGGACACAGGAAGCGGAGGAAGAGAGAGGCACTGATGAGGCGATCTGCTATGTCTTCACGGCCGCGCTCTGCACAGCGCATCCTCCATGATGCAAAGACTTCTTTCAACTCCCGAGGAAACACACTAAGAATAGTCCAAACAAGAAGGCAAGAAGTTGGTTAGACGTTTGACAGAGAAGACATATAAAGTGTACCTTGCGTCAACACACAGAAGAGGCAGCTAGTTGGAGGACTGATTGAGTATTGAGTGATGACTCATGCATAGTATGCATTCTCATGAAAATTGGTTCAGTCCACAAAATTGCTGCCTCCTCGGTGAGCCCGGGACTGGTACACTTTAAATGGAAAATTTGAGGGAGTGGGAACATAGAAGGACCAACGAGAGGAAGAAAAAACTTGTGGAGGTGATAATAATGACAAATACAGTCAGAATGGGAAATACAGAGAGGAAAGGACACTGTAACAGGAAAAAGAGACGAAGAGAAAAGTAAAATGTAATGGATAATGACTAACATATAATGTCTTATTCTTTTCCTGGCAATGACATCACATGACCAGACACTGACCAATGGGAGTTGAAGACTTTGCAAAGCGCGAGTTCGCAGCACATCCTGAGATTGGCCTGGTGATCGGACAGGGCAGAAGGTGGACAACGCATGGGGTCAACCTCGCAGTCCTCCTCTGACTCATACAGAGCCCGAATAAACTCACCTGAGAAATAGATATATGTTATAAGGATATACCGGTAAGTAAGGGACAAGTAAACAATGGAGCACAAAGAAAGACAGGGAACGTGTAAACAGCTAACTTCTTTCATTCTCTAACCTCACAGCCTCTTTGGACCCACTGCACAATCACTCCACCACAATAGTCCCTGGCTAGAACAAACTAGTCAACCTTTCCTCTAGGTGTTTTCCCATTAGCCTTCAAACATGTAACCATCGTTCTCCTGCTCAAGAACCTTTTCTTCACCCATCCGTGCCATCTGGCTACTGGCTCATTCCTCTACTACTATTTGACTCAAAACTACTTGAGTGTCTCCATTACAATAGTCTAACCAACATTTTCAACTTTAACTCCATACTAGACTTTTCTCATTCTGGCTTTCGAGGAACATATTTCAAAGAACGACCTCCTTGCGGGCAAATCAACATGTGAATCGTCCATACTACTCATACTGGATCTCTCTTCCGCATTTGACAATGTTGACCACCACCTACTCTGGCAAATGCTCCATTCCATCGTCATTGTTGTCCATGATATTGCCTTCTCCTGCTTTCTTTTCATTGTATAACATATCCCATGGTTTCCTTTAATGGAATCTCATCCTACCGTACAGGTTTTACATCAGATCTGCCTTACAGTAGCCATTCACATTGTCCGAACAAAGGGCTACAATTTTAATTTCTGCACCTTTTGTATTATCTGTTAGCCACATCGCTTAGATTGTGAGCTACATTTTAAATATCTTACCAATGGCTTCCTTGAGGTATCTCTGTCCTATCAGTTTCAGATACTCCTCTATGGCTTTAGTTGCAAGTGTGTTCTCACGGAGAATAAGGTGCTCTCTATCAAGGAAGCGATCAACCTCTGTCATAGCCATATCTGAGAGGAAGTCCTGAGGAGAAAGAGATGGAGCAGATCTGGTTGGGGGGGACATACCGCTGACATTCCAAATAGACAATGAGGCCAAACTGTGCAACATATACTAAAGTAAGAAGTAAACAATATGTCTGAAATAAAGGGATTAACTATACTATATACATTTTCAAACAACAGCTTATAAAAACACAAGTATGGATGACTACAGGATATCTAAAAACCCGATAACAATGGCCTTTAAGGACTAGGTGAAAAGGTGAGACCAACCTTTCATAAATGTTAATTGCAATGATCCAGAAGAAGGCAAAACAAAAACCCCAGTGCAACAGTTGCCAATTTAGCCTCAAAATGGGAGGCTAATCCATGCGATTGCTATCTTTGACCCCAAACCGATGACTTTCCTGGATCACTCCCATAATATCATCTACTAATTATAGCTATAAATATAATTTCTAGATAGAAAGGTGTCCAATCCATTTTTACATTCTGTGAATTTATCATCACCGTGTTGTAAGGAATTACGCAGTGTGATCACTCTTACAGTAAAGAATCCTTCCTATGTTCATGGTGAAATCATCTATCTTCCAGTCATAATTGATGACTTCATGTGCTCTGTATCGTACTAGTTATTTTAGGTTAGTTAGAAAAGTGATTGTAGTGATCTAAGGAATATTAGTTAGGTCAACAAACAAATCTCTCTTTATGATGTAACGCTTCCATTCCCTTTACTAATAAGGCTGCCTTCCTCTCAACCCGCTCACATTCTCCTATGTCCTTTTAAGCTATTCCTTTATAACCTTTTAAGACTTTATAATTTAAATACATTATTTTGTTTCTGATACATTTGTATTTACAACAGTATTTATTACATATTTGCAAACAATTTCTAATAAGTCTCTCTGCTCAGTGCCTGATTATCTAATCGGCACACTAGGCCGGAGCTTGTGGCGTAAGGCTGTTTGGGGGTGCAAAAGTTTAAGGGGTGAAAAATTGTAACAGGGAAAGGTGTAAACTTAGATTTACTTTAAAATATAAGAGAATAGTTATTCTCGAAAGTAAGAAGAAAACAGGAAAGAAAAATGTAAGGATTTAATCCTGACGTATTCCTATGGTAAAGGCTGAAGGCAATGAGTCATCCTTGGGTGGGCGCTTGATGATAAGCAAGTAGCAGAGACAAGGATGGCGACAGGCGCAGGTTTGACAGTCCCCTCCCCCTTCATATGTTCACCCTCAGTAGCGCAGGGGGAGGGGGGCTAAGAGCGTGTTAGCCTAGGGTGGACTGATCGCTTAATACACTTCTGCATTCTACACGTTTCAGTGTTGCTCTGAGCTGATCAAACTTTAACCATCTAAAATGTATAATGAAACACGGTCAAATGTTATCATGTCCCTTAATGCCCCCTACCTGTACATTAAATATAATTTCTGTTCTATTAGACAGAACCAAGTCAAGCAACACTCCTCCTCTATTTGTTTTTTTCATTTATAAAAGAGGCTTCATTTGCCATAACCACTAAATTCATTGTCCTGGACAGTTAAAATCACCAATTAGGAAGATGATAGGCTAGGTGGCTTATATAAACACTTATCTAGTTTTTGGCCAGGAATCTATCGGAAGGGAGGTCCAATGGACAAGTGTGGTGAACATGATGATACAATTTGGGTCATCAGGGCACGTCCCCGATGCACAGAATCGTGGTCTGCATCAACGTGCGGGACTACGAGGACGTGATTCACAAAGAGTTGGGTCATCAAGATCCCGTCCCATCCACTTCGGTCTAAAGTGAAGCGGGATCTGGGAGGGTTCCATGAAATCTGAGGGTCTACCGGACATTCCAGAAGAGTAGGCAAGTATGCGTATATCAAAATCCAATCAGTACTTTCCTCGTGTCTTGTTCTCTGGGTATATCATCTAGCCATAAGCACTCAGCATTGTCATCATCTTCAAAGGCAGGTCTGAAACAGGTTTTTACATATATATAAACCCCTCCTTCTTTTCTATGTTTCCTGTCCATCCTAAACATGCTATTTAATTCACATTCACTGCCTAATAATGACTTTCAACCATAATATCAAAGTTCTCTTCCAACATCAGTCATTTTATTTCAACCGTATTGCTTGAAAGACTTGTAGAATTACTACAACATATTTGTATAATGAAGTTAATGTCACAGTTGCTGAAATCCTCCCATTATTATTTGCTTTTTCATCACGTGTCTCTGAAAAATGTAATTTTCCATGATTTTACTTTAACGGACAGTATCGTATCCCTCAACTCAAGAGTAATGTCTTTCGCCGATTCCACCGAGATGTTTGTTCCTTAAGAATGTGGAGAACGATAATGGGGAGTAACAATTTAGCAATCAGTAGTAACTTCAGTTAGCAGATCCTGAATGGCAATTTGTAATCAGCCTGTTTCAGTAAAGGCTTTAACAAAAAAAACAATGCCACTTATATCGGATTGATTTGGACAATGTCCTCTTACGTAGATAAATGGCATGTAATGATATTAGGACCTTGAGTTCCTATCTCAGATGTCTTTACTAAAGGTGAGTCCTACACCTACAACTTGGGTCTTCTCATGTTAGTGACCCTGGAGATTTTCTTTCAGGGAAAATCTCTCCCAATAATTCTGTCAAATTAAATACATTCGAAGTAAAGAGGTGAGATATATAGTATGCCTCATATCACAAAAACGTCATGACATAATGTTGTATGGAAACGGCTTCCTGGAGAGAACCCTACGGGATGATAAGGACGAGCTTGAGTAGACTAAAAGACTCTAATCCTAAAAAATAGATCTATAGTTAATCAAGGCTTTTCTGCTAATCCAATCATAACACATTATGGTTTAGTTGAGGGGAGAAAGCAGGTCACCATTTCTTATATACTCTATTACTCGGGTGTACTATGGGGAGAAGCGACTGGATGGAAATTCTTTCCATCGGACGTCTCAGATGGAAAGAATTTCCAGTGGTCCAAGGCAGATACACTTTACAGGTTCATCCAAAATAAGACTTAAATTTAGTAAGAAGAACATAAAAGTGCTCTCAAGGCCAACATAAAGTTCTTAACTAAAGTTGCAATCATCACATTACAATAAGTTAAAAAAACACGTAAGTAGGCAAAAAAGGCAGTGTCTATACGGCAGAAATATAGGATACAAAGCTCTACACAAGACTGTTAATATATATTGTCAATACCTAATCAATACCTGGAAAACGTTACCTGCGTATAAGCTAAAAATGTGGACGCAATCAATTTGAGAAGTTTCCAAGAAGCTTTAATCTGACAGTGCACAGTAGATTAATTAGTCTCCTTAGGTGCAGGACTTATAAAACGTAAACTGGTCTATACAACTAGAAGAATGTGTTTCAATGGTTGATGTAAGTCACTGACCAATGGATTCAGAAACTGGGACACACACAAAAGATAGGTAATATATAATCAAGACGCAACTAACAATGTAGACAAAATCTTTCACCAATGAAAGCAGCCAAAAGCCTAACAAAGCCACAGGAAACTGCTCAGGATATGAAAGTTACATCAACTATGGAAACCCAGCTGTATAAATCTATGGTGAAGTAAAAGCTACATCAACAAGTACACATACATATACGTACATACATACCGTATCTATTCTCCATTATATTTAAAATACTCTTTGTGTGAATTAGTGGCACCGGACAATGTTAAATGACCAATAAATACAGACATTAAATTTATTGTATCGCCTTTGCCACGTTACTCACCCATCGCACTGCACCTCCCACTGTGTAAGACTACATTGAGGCCCCATGCTGAGGAAACACTGTTGAACCGTGCAAGTGGGGGCTTGCCAATCGACAGCGACAAGATAGAAGCTAAAGAACCTTCAGATATACACCAATAAGATGAACTCCACAGGAAAGAAACGCAGCGTTGCAACAATTGCAAAGGTCATCTCCTTTCTACACCAGCCAATCAGACAAAACAAAGACCAGAACACACAAATACCAATAGACTAAGTGCAGCTAAAACTAGGACACCATGCTGGCAGCTACTGCCAAATCCTCAATATAATTTTAAGGAAAGCAATTCACCCATTTTATTCATGATCCTTAGGGACAGAGTAAATTCGGCGCGAGGTGACACAATGTGTCTCCGGAACAATACATCGCGTTGGGAGTTTTTACTAAAATCTCCGCTCATTTTCTCTAGTTCCATAGACATGCGAGAAACAATAAGCAGAGATTTCTATACCGCATCAGCCAGCAAGGTGCGCATGTCCTTGCAGCTAATTTTATCTGCCCCTTAAAATGATAGAAACAATCAAATATGAAATATATATTAAAGCTAGATTGAAACCCCCTTAAGGGGGTAGATTTATCAAATCTTCTAAAAAGAGAAAGGGGCGGTGTTGCCCTTAGCAACCACATTCTCGCTATCACTTATCTAGCGCCTTCAAGAGAGTGATAGCTAGAAGCTGATTGGTTGTTACGGGCAACATCTCCACTTTTCCTTTTCACAAGGTTTGATAAATCTACCCATGAGGGGGGGGGGGGGGGGGGGGGGGGATACTAGCGCAATTCCATCTGCTAATTTGGTCTCATTTTAGACAAAATCAGAAGTAAATTGTGCTGGTCCTAAACAGTAGACATATATCAGATGTCGAGAGAAGTGTTGTTGGACAATAACAGCAATTTGACCATTGTCCGACCACAATAGTTTGTGTCCTACAGATTTGTCTATGTGGTCAAATATCACATTGAGCCAGACTTTCATCTCTTGTGCTAAGTGACTAAAAGTCTGCCCAGGATTCTCATGGCCTAATTAATGGACGATGAGAACTCTTACTCTTGAGTAAGCTTCATCATGAGGATATTCTTGTGTTGGTGGCCGGTTTAGATGGGCACAGCATAAGTGACCCTCTATGTTTGGTTAATGGGTACAGTTGGCGCCCTTTAGTGTCACTTGGTTGACAGGTACATTCTCACCTTAAGCAGGGCCCTCTTAACAACATTTTGGGCCCCCGGGCACAGCAGTGCACCGGGGCCCCTATATATATATAAAAAAAAAAAGAATATATATATGGGGGGGGGGGGCCTGTCGGAGGCAGCGCAAGAGAAAAAAAAACCCTGGAAAAAAAAGATGAAAATACTTACCTTGCGGTCAGCTGGCGATCCGGCTCCCTCCATGGTCTCCTCCTCCGTCGCGCTCAGGAATGGATGTCGGGCGTGACGTCATCACGCCCGACATGCACTGCGAGCGCCGCACGGAGGATGAGACCAGGGAGGGAGCCGGATTGCCAGCTGACCGCAAGGTAAGTATTTTCATCTTTTTTTTTTTCTCTTGCGCTGCCTCTGACGGGCCTTCCTGGGCTGCAGGGCCCCCGGGCACCTGCCCATTGTGCCCAATGGGAAAGACGGCCCTGACCTTAAGTTTATGATGGGTATTTGTTTGAGTTTTCTAGTATCAATCTAAATAATCAATCATAATTAAAATGCTAATTTATCAGGTTTACCCAAGTGCTGAATTGGTATATAATATTCATGAACACTGGTCTAGTTATGGCGGTCTTCACTTGTAGCAGTCCAGGTTCCCGTAGAACAAGTCGGCCCCCCCGGGACTTGGTCAATGGTCTTGGGCTTGTTCCCAGGTCATTCATTTTCTCCTCTGGTTCTTAAACTTAATAGTGACCCTTAGATTACTTCTTTATTCCTTTCACATATTCTCCTTGATCTACTCACAAGGTAATATAGATATTATCAGTCCGCAGACACGGTATATTTGGATATTCTAATGGAGAAGGTAAAGAAGTCTTTTCTTTCTGCTCTACTATATTAACCTCAGTAGAATAAAAGTGGATCCAAGATTGGATGAGGACCTTCCTCAGGTGGGAGATAATAAAACCAGATTCATTCGGTGATTTATCTGGCTACTCGGAAATACTTAATGTTAATTTAGCGTTGGGGTAGATTACTAACTCCCCTAATGACTTCTATGCCACCATAGACAGAAGCCTGTGTTTGGAGAACATACGTATAGCCAGTAAGATAGTGTTAGAGCAACGGGCAACCACATATTTAACTTTTTCTAGGCCACAATTGCTTGTTCTCTTCCACCAACTCCCTATTACTTCAGGTCCCATTCACTTCTTGGCTTTAATAAAGAAACAAAGATATTATGCCATTAATTAAATACGATCATTATTTTTCACCCACACCTTTAATAGACTCATATCATGGGAAACATAAAAGATATCTCTACATAACCATCTTTCATTGATAAATTAAAAGCCATTTGAAAACGAATAAAGGTTTTCTCATGGAGAAGCACAGATGTATGGAATTTGGAGAACTTTGATCAATGAAAAGGTATTGTGTATTAAAGGATAACACATTATGCTTGAAGAAGAAACGCAGGAAGTTTCTAAGCCTTCTATGTCATTGATAAGGGGCTATTATGTTGGCCAATGGCTACAGCTTTCCCATAATGTCCCTGTGTTGGATAATTTTTCTGCTGCAAGAAGAATGAGGATTATGAATGACAACATTCCGACACGTTGGATGTTGAACAGCTGCATTAATTCTGTGGACACATGCGGTTCTGAAGGTTTGAGTGGTTAATATTAAAGAGAACCTGTCGTCAGGTTCCACGTTGTCTACTTTGTCCCTGTTGGCCGAGGAGAGCAGGTCATTAAATAGCTTGGGCTCCGGTACTACGGACACCCAGATATACCTCCCCACCCCTTCACCACACACATCTCAATCCGGCTTTCAACCATCATGGATATCTTAACGGCATTTTAAGTTAAACATAGAAAACAATTGAACTGATTATATTCCCCTCCATCATCTTCCAAGCCTCTGACTGATTTCGCTTTATCAGTCAATGGCACAATCATTCCTACCTGCTTCCCAAGTTCAGGGCCTCAGTGTCACCCTCGACTCTACACACTCCTTTCAACATTCAGAAAATCTGCAAATCACGCCGCTTCCACCTGAGCAACATCTCCGAAACACATACTCTCCTCACACGAAATGCTACTGAGCTCCTGATCTGATCCACATCCTTATTATTTACTGCCTTGACCACTGTAACCTCCGGTGTCTGGGCTGGCAGTGACAAGGCTATTTCCCTCTGCCATTAATCATGAATGATGCTGCAAGACTTATCTACACTTCCCGTCCTTCCTCATCTATTGCCTATCTCTATTAATCCCTTCATTGGCTTCCAATAAATGTCACAATAAAACTGAAAGAGCAGATCCTTGCCTGCAAGTCCCTCCATAACTCCCGTCCCTCCTGAATCTCTGACGTCGCCCATAAATACTCTGCCATTTGCCTTCTGAGCTCCTCTGGTGGTTTTCTAATATCTCCCCTCGCATAACCTCATCCTGTCCATGGCTGTTAGACGTATCCCGCACAGCCAGATTGTCTAAACGGCAGACACCAGATTCTGGGCTCAGGTTTTATGTTTTGACATATCTTTTGAAGCGGTGATAATCAGACGCCGGCCACTACTTCCAATGGGAACCCTTTTGTACTAACTTTCTAGCACAGATCCTGAATGGAAAGAGTTGCAACTCTGACAACTGTTCCTGGTTGTAAAAGCAATAATAAGAAGCCATTGAAACATTGGGTAGGGACGAGTTCTATTTACCTGTTAGGACTAGAGATGCTCAGGCTCGGTTCCTTGAGAACCAAACACACCCGAACTTAGGGGATGCGAGTACCGAGCCAAGCCGCGCACCCTCTGAATTGAAAACGAGGCAAAACGTCATCGTCGGATCTTGGATCTCGCGAGTTTTGAATTCCTTTTTAAGATCCAACATAGCGGGGGGTGGGAGGGAGAGCGGATCCCCATTTTTCTTTTCTGCCACTGCTGTGAGCCAATGTGTCCTAGATGTGATAGTAACTGCCGTGTGTTTGTGTCATTGCTCTGTCGCTTAGCATCCAGCCAGGTCGCTGCAGTATTTGTCCGAAAGTGTATGAAAATAACATTGTGACCTGTGAGGTGGTCTAAATTGACTGCACACGACTTGAAATTAGTGTTATTGAGGTTAATAATAATGTAGGAAAAATCCAAAACCAAAACACACGAGGGTGGTTTTGCCAAAACCAAAACACGAAGCTAATCCAGATCCAAAACCAAAACCAGTTCACGGGGGTCAGTGAGCATCTCTAGTTAGGACCCTTCACATAAATTTCCTATGTTAGCTTACTTTGGGATGTCACAGATATAGAAGAAGTATATAGTAGGAATGGAATAATATCAGATATGTATGACTTGTGCATTGTGGACAGAGAATGGATAATAAGTTTAAAGGCTCATTACATTTAATAGAAATCAAATACCAGAAATGTAAACTTTACAGCCTCTCCTGGACTTTCTACTGCAGCTTCGCTAAAAACTAGATTGAGTAATCCGCACATCATCCATTACAGACAGCTGCTGAAACATCTTTAGGATGACGGATATGATATATGGCAAAAGGTCAAATGACAAAGCGCAGGATGTAAGTTTGCTGTGATATCACTGGCTGCTCTGAATTGACCAACTTGCATAGTACACTTCACAGAGCAAGATAGCTATCCTGACTAATAGTATGCTGTATCAAAATGATTTAAGATAGAGAAGCGCATCCCCCCTTCTGCAAAGCTACGGAACAAAATGCTTGTTTAATTTGAACACTTCAACTATTTCAAGCATATTATTCAGCTAAGGGATATAAAAGTTTCTCAAATGCATCAGTAAGTTTCAGGAACACGTCCAGTCGTCTGAAATATGGTTCTGCTCGTGTGCATCAGGATATTTCAGAGCTTAAAACGGCTGATAACAGAGGATCAGTGCTTCAGCTCATTAAGATAACAAGATTTCGGTTAACGTCAACACTTTCACGGTACATTTAACACATATGTTTCTTAAAATTACAAGATGTCTTTTTGTATCTGTCAACTTTAAGGAGAACTCCACTTATAACAAATATTTCCCCAATACCCATCTCACTTAACTCCGTAGGTCCCAGGCAACAATCCAATCAACTCTCCAATGCCTGACATTTATTTTCAATCTTCTCCCGGCGTCCAGTCAAGGACAAGTTATCCGTTACAGATGCAAGTAGGGTCAGTACTTCCTGAACAACGCTGGTCCTGGGCACAGTTCCTTTACAGTTTTTGGGGAAATATTGCTAGTAAATAAAGTTTTGGGCTATGTCTCTGTGCAGACTACAACCAAACTGCTCTCGATCATCCCAATGACACTCCACATACCCCTTTGTGGCTGACTGAATCCCCAAGTCTCATTGTATTATGAGTGGACTAGGACTCATCAAGAAGATTGACAGGAGGGCTCCAGGAGGAGATATAGGGATTATGGAGAAGAAAAGTCAAATGCTGACAACTGTACTGAATGGTGAGCTCTGTAAGCAAACTTAGTAAAACCTTTATAGAAACTAGTTAATGTCTTATGACAAGAATATTTTTATGTGTTCATCTCTTAATATCAACTGCAGAGAAACACAAGTGAAAACTAAAAATATACAGGGTTCACCTTCTAAACACAGCCAACACACAACTCCAATAAGAAATGCAATATTACTAGAAATATTTCCATTAAAATACTAAAAAAGTATGGTCTGATGGCTTCTGAAGCCTGATACAGCATTTGTTCTGCAGCTGACGCCCTATCAATGGTCAACGACCACCCACCGTAATTGGAGTTCAGTGGCTGATACAGTGCGTAGAGTAGGAGGAGTAAGAGTAGGAGGGAGAGAAAACGTCCTCCATCCTTTCCATATCATACCCCTACCACGTACATAGTCAGTCACCCCGCTACAGGAAGAAACACAGTTGACTTGCGTCACCCTGCGATTCTTGACCTGACCTACATATTGGGGGAGGTGGGGAGAGTCGAGCTGGGGTCTAGGAGGTGAAAATCTACTTTCTGCCACCCTCGAAGAAATATCCCACCTAGGATGAGGTTCTCACCTCACCTCCTCGGAGGGCCCCCCAGCTGCCTTCTTAAACACTGTCACCTTTAACCTATCATATCTGAATTTTCATGTCACATCCAGGACCAGATAAATAAATATAAATATATATGGGTGTACCTTAGCCTTCCCCGTGCTTTGCAATATATGTACCAGTGCACAGGCCACCTCCTCTTTGCTCTTTACGCTCAGCACCGGCTCAAGCACAGCGCACAACATCCGGTAGTTGTTGGTGACATACTCGGCAAACTCCTTATACAGCTCCATGGGGAGGATGCTCATGGTTTGGTATCGGGATTTTAGGCGGATAGAGGGGCAGCTGCTCTTCCCCTTGTAGGAGGTGGGCTGGGAGACCGGGTACCACTGCTCCACAAAGTGGCGCCCGCTGATGCTGGCGATGGGCACGTTCACCATGCCCACATAATTGCTCTTCTCCTTGCGCCTCTTTTTGTCTGTGTCTTTGTACAGGTGGAGGCGTAGGTTCCGGACCGCTGGCAGGTTGTTAAACTCAAAGTGCTCCCCCCAGAAGACGGTCTCACCCCGGGCTTTGCTGGTGGTACGGGCGTACAAAATGTCATCCAGGCAGAGCTCGCAGTAGTAGCGCTTCTTGGGGGGAAGGTCGCGGGCTTCAATGATCCACAGCTTGAGGACATTATCCACTCGCCGGCTGTTATCCTACAGGGAGAAGGAGAAACACAAAGTCAGGTGAACAAACACAAAGAGGAACCAACATGGGGAAACATACTTATAACAAACAAGGAATTAAGGTCAAAGACTACAAACTAGTAAAAGAGAATTGACTGAATATTGGTTCAGGCTACAAACTGGTCTATACTGTGTGTAGCTGATGGAGAATCTGTAATTACTAGCACTGAATCTACATGATAACGCTCTATAAATCATTATCAGACCTTTACCACCAAGCCTTAGACTCTCATCTCCACAAAGAACCTAAGTATATAAAAATTCCCAGCATCCTCTGAGAGGTTCGCACAGATACCAGACTTCCCAATAACAGATACACTGGTCTGATGACAGTAAATTCAGAATTTCCTCTTCTGTTATTTTGCCCTTTTAACTTTACACCCCGAGGGCCTGGTTCATCTTTGGTCGTAACCTAAACACAACTTGTGGTTTAAAAAAAGCGCACTTAACTTGTAGGCACGTACACTCGTATTAAAATCCAAGAGGATGTCTTGAGACCTCGAGGTAGATTTATCAACCCCCTAAAAAGTAAAAGTGGAGGTGTTGCCCATAGCAACTATTCAGATTCTAGAGGGTATATTTACTAAACTGCGGGTTTAAAATATTGGAGATGTTGCCTATAGCAACCAATCAGATTCTAGCTGTCATTTTGTAGAATGTACTAAATAAATGATAACTAGAATCTGATTGGTTGCTATAGGCAACATCTCCACTTTTTCAAACCCGCAGTTTAGTAAATATACCCCTAGGTATCATTTATCTAGTACAGTCTGGAAAATGACAGCTAGAATCTGATTGGTTGCTATAGACAACATCTCCACTTTCACTTTTTAGAAAATTTGCTAAATCTTCCCTCTCATGTGCGGACCTTGTTTTTCAAGACAGTCACAGTTTACATTGTAAGAAAAGGATCAAAGGCTCAATTATAATTGTTTCTCTGATCTGTGTACAGGATGGCATCAAAACACAAATGCAATAGTTTAGTCCCTGATTGGCTGAAGCCATCATCCTTCCGGTCATAGATTCTGGTGTCACAGAGAAGAAGGCTGAGTGATAAGAGACTTCTGGTCACCAGAAGTGTCACCGTGGGCGGCTACTGGCCATCAATGACTTAGTGGTATATTTACTGAAACCGCCGATTCCCGGCGCTTTGGAGTCATTTTCTTCAAACAGCAATTTTATTCAAGACAAAACCCAATGGGCTTTGTCTTTAATAAAAGTGCAGTTTTAAAAACAATTGGAAAAGTTGAAGTTAATGAAGGGGGGAGGGGGTAGTAAAGTGAAAATAGGGACAAGTTGGACTTTTTCAGTTGGATCAAAAGACCGTACAGGTAAGTGCACCCCACTTTAACAAGCAAGTGGACGTTGCACCTTGAAATAGGTTTAAGTTAAATAGGTTTTTTTTCAAGGCAGAGCGTGTCCAGAGAATGACCTCCTCTATACCCCCACAGTGTAACTACGCGCAGGACTGTGCACCGGTGACACCACACCGTGGACTGTTAGGAAGCAGATGTCGCCATTAATAAATGTAAGAATTATAGACCTGTAAATCTGATGACAATGGCACACTGTAGAAAGGATTCCTGAGAAGCATTATTCACAATGACACAGACAACTAGATTATAAGTGCGAGTCTGCTGGGTTTTTATGAGACAATAGCGAGTTGAACGGGTGGGAAATTACTGTGGAGAAAGGAAGTGAAGTCGTTCTGGACCTCATAGAGGTGGCTGGGAAAGATGAAGCCTTAATATTCTCAAAAAAGGATTCGGCTCTGTGGGGGCTTTGTGCTGTCGCAGCCATGTAAAGTGAGCACCCCAAAATTTGTGCTGCCGCAGCCACTAATCATGTACGGTGAGCACCCCAATATTTGTGCTGACGCACCCATTAACCATGTAAACTGGGCACCCTGATATTTGTGCTGCCGCAGCCATTAACCTTATAGGGTGAGCACCTCAATATTTGTGCTGCCGCAGCCACTAACCATTTAAGGTGAGCACCGCAATATTTGTACCACCGCAGCCACTAGCCATATAAAGTGAGCACCCCAATATTTGTGCTGCCGCAGCCACTAACCATGTAAACTGAGCACCCCAATATTTGTGCTGCCGCAGCCACTATCCGCGCAAGGTCAGCACCCAATTATTTGTGCTGCCGCAGCCACTAACCATGTAGGGTGAGCACCCCAATATTTGTGCTGCCGCAGCCACTATCCGCGCAAGGTCAGCACCCCATTATTTGTGCTGCCGAAGCCACTAACCATATAAGGTGAGCACCCCATTATTTGTGCTGCCGCAGCCACTAACCATGTAAGGTGAGCACCCCAATATTTGTGCTGCCGCAGCCACTATCCGCGCAAGGTCAGCACCCCATTATTTGTGCTGCCGCAGCCACTAACCATGTAAGGTGAGCACCCCATTATTTGTGCTGCCGCAGCCACTAACCATATAAGGTGAGCACCCCATTATTTGTGCTGCCGCAGCCACTAACCATATAAGGTGAGCACCCCATTATTTGTGCTGCCGCAGCCACTAACCATATAAGGTGAGCACCCCAATATTTGTGCTGCTGCAGCCACTAACCATGTAAGGTGAGCACCCCAATATTTGTGCTGCTGCAGCCACTAACCATATAAAGTGAGCACCCCAATATTTGTGCTGCCGCAGCCACTAACCATGTAAGGTGAGCACCCCAATATTTGTGCTGCCGCAGCCACTAACCATGTAAGGTGAGCACCCCATTATTTGTGCTGCCGCAGCCACTAACCATATAAGGTGAGCACCCCAATATTTGTGCTGCCGCAGCCACTAACCATGTAAGGTGAGCACCCCATTATTTGTGCTGCCGCAGCCACTAACCATGTAAGGTGAGCACCCCAATATTTCTGCTGCAGCAGCCACTAGCCATATAAAGTGAGCACCCCAATATTTGTGCTGCCGCAGCCACTATACATATAAGGTGAGCACCCCAATATTTGTGCTGCCGCAGCCACTAACCATATAAGGTGAGCACCCCAATATTTGTGCTGCCGCAGCCACTAACCATATAGGGTGAGCACCCCAATATTTGTGCTGCCGCAGCCACTAACCATATAGGGTGAGCACCCCAATATTTGTGCTGCCACAGCCACTAAGCATGTAAGGTGAGCACCCCAATATTTGTGCTGCTGCAGCCACTATCCGCGCAAGGTCAGCACCCCATTATTTGTGCTGCCGCAGCCACTAACCATGTAAGGTGAGCACCCCATTATTTGTGCTGCCGCAGCCACTAACCATGTAAGGTGAGCACCCCATTATTTGTGCTGCCGCAGCCACTAACCATATAAGGTGAGCACCCCATTATTTGTGCTGCCGCAGCCACTAACCATATAAGGTGAGCACCCCATTATTTGTGCTGCCGCAGCCACTAACCATGTAAGGTGAGCACCCCATTATTTGTGCTGCCGCAGCCACTAACCATGTAAGGTGAGCACCCCAATATTTGTGCTGCCGCAGCCACTATCCATATAAGGTGAGCACCCCAATATTTGTGCTGCCGCAGCCACTATCCGCGCAAGGTCAGCACCCCATTATTTGTGCTGCCGCAGCCACTAACCATGTAGGGTCAGCACCCCAATATTTGTGCTGCTGCAGCCACTAAGTGTCTCCTGTTTTTCAGTCATATCGGGGGTAGCACCTTGACAAAACCATGTTACACTGCAGGGGGAGGGGGGCACATTTATAAATGTGGGGACAGATTTAGAGTTAGGATGGGGGTGTCCTAGCTCAGCTCTAAATTGCAGTGTGAACATAAGTCTATCCAGTACTATATGTAATAGCAGCCAGTATTTATCCTGCATCCAAAAAGATCAATACATGTGCCCCCCGAGCAGAGAAGTCTGCCCTGGAACAAATCTTCTCTTGCTGTGCTCCTAACTCTATAAACTGCAACAGAGCATTAATACTGTTCTACAAACTGACGGTATAACTGCCCTAATCTTGGTTTTCATCCAGACACTATAAACCTGTAAATTAGATTATTATAAGTATGATATAATTACACAGTTTTACATGAAGTGCCCCGTGCCTCATGATGCCACTACCTCCTAGTGAATTAATAGGCAGAATTCTTGTGACTATTGGTTTAACCCACAAAATGGCTGCCTCAGCTATGTGCAGACATCAGGTACATGTTCATTGAACTTCCCAGCGGCTGTGTTCACTCAGAGCCCCTTCCATAAGAGAGCTGATATTTGTATCTGCTGCATAATTACTGTTATATACTGTTACTTAGCAACTCTAGAGAGCTTTGTGTTAATGCACATGCTCCTGTAGTTATTCTTTATTCTCTCAGAAGTAACACTAGACCTCACTGAGCAGGCGTCTCCTGTACCAGGCTGCTGACCTTATCCAGAGCAACTTTATGCGCATCATTCTTAATGTGTAGTTCTTACTGACAATGTGAGTTGCAGTGGACAAAGAAAGAAGGGATGACCAGTTAATATATTAAAATGGTGTGACAGCCCCCCAGTGATACACCTAGCCCCAAACAGCATAGCTCTACAAAACCTGGTCCCATACTGAATATCTCCACCACATCTGGCCTCACACGTCAACCATCTACACACCTGGCCTCACCCAGCACCTATCTACACACCTGGCCTCACACATCATTGCTCTACACACCTGGCCTCACACATCATTGCTCTACACACCTGGCCTCACACGGCATCTATCTACACACCTGGCCTCACACATCATTGCTCTACACACCTGGCCTCACACGGCATCTATCTACACACCTGGCCTCACACAGCATCTATCTACACACCTGGCCTCACACAGCATCTATCTACACACCTGGCCTCACACAGCATCTATCTACACATCTGGCCTCACACAGCATCTATCTACAAATCTGGCCTCACAAGTCATCCATCTACACACCTGGCCTCACAAGTCATCCATCTACACACTTGGCCTCACACAGCATCAAACTACACACCTGGCCTCAGACGTCATCTATCTACACACCTGGCCTCACACGTCAACCATCTACACACCTGGCCTCACAGAGCATCTATGTAGACACCTGGCCTCACACAGCATCTATCTACACACCTGGCCTTACAGAGCATCTATCTACACACCTGGCCTCACACGGCATCTATCTACATACCCGGCCTCACACGGCATCTATCTACACACCTGGCCTCACACAGCATCTATCTACACACCTGGCCTCACACAGCATCTATCTACAAATATGGCCTCACACAGCATCGCTCTACACACCTGGCCTCACACAGCATCTATCTACACACCTGGCCTCACACATCATCTATCTACACACCTGGCCTCACACATCATCTATCTACACACCTGGCCTCCCACAGCATCCATCTACACACCTGGCCTCACACGGCGTCTATCTACACACCTGCCCTCACACAGCATCTATCTACACACCTGGCCTCACACGGCGTCTATCTACACACCTGGCCTCACACAGCATCTATCTACAAATCTGGCCTCACAAGTCATCCATCTACACACCTGGCCTCACACAGCATCGCTATACACACCTGGCCTCACACGGCATCTATCTACACACCTGGCCTCACACAGCATCTATCTACACACCTGGCCTCACACAGCATCTATCTACACACCTGGCCTCACACAGCTTCTATCTACACACCTGGCCTCACACAGCTTCTATCTACACACCTGGCCTCCCACAGCAACCATCTACACACCTGGCCTCACACGGCGTCTATCTACACACCTGCCCTCACACAGCATCTATCTACACACCTGGCCTCACACGGCGTCTATCTATACACCTGGCCTCACACAGCATCTATCTACAAATCTGGCCTCACAAGTCATCCATCTACACACCTGGCCTCACACAGCATCGCTATACACACCTGCCCTCACACAGCATCTATCTACACACCTGGCCTCACACAGCATCTTTCTACACACCTGGTCTCACACGGCATCTGTCTACACACCTGGCCTCACACAGCATCGCTCTACACACCTGGTCTCACACGGCATCTGTCTACACACCTGGCCTCACACAGCTTCTATCTACACACCTGGCCTCATACAACATCGCTCTACACACCTGGCCTCACACAGCATCTATCTACACACCTGGCCTCACACAGCATCTATCTACACACCTGGCCTCACACAGCATCGCTCTACACACCTGGCCTCACACAGCTTCTATCTACACACCTGGCCTCATACAACATCGCTCTACACACCTGGCCTCACACAGCATCTATCTACACACCTGGCCTCACACAGCATCGCTCTACACACCTGGCCTCACACAGCTTCTATCTACACACCTGGCCTCACACAGAATCTCTACACTTCACCATATAACTGAATGATAATAAACTTGCTTTTGGTAAAAATAATAAAGAGCTGCAATAAGCAGATAAAAGGTTACCTTAATAACTAACTTGTAACACAGTCAACACAGTATATAACAATATAAAAATGCATCAACAGTTTAGCACATTGAATGTATTCCATATACACCTATATACAGCAGAGGACTGGACTGTACAATACAGTTCTGTCGTCTACAGTCACAAAAGCTCTATATATGATGTCGCAACCTCACAGAAAAACCTGTAATTGATATAACCTGTCACTTTTCTGTGTAAGTTTTCTAATACAATAAATCCGCGTGACACTTCTAATCACAATGTAACTAATAATCAGTTTAACAATATGACAGCAGTAACAGAGTAACCAATCATTATAATATGTTGTTATACAGTTACATGCAGAGCAACTGTGCTTTATAGCAGAGGCCGGTAACATGTGGTCCCCTGCTGGCAGGGTATGCTGGGTCCTGTAGTTCCACAACAACCATTGGGCCATAAATATCCTAAGCCACTTTGTTATCCTAATTTGTTATTAACGAAGGAGAACTCCAGTTAGGAAGCACGCAGGAGGTTCTCAAGCTAATTTAAGTTATTACGCACATCCTCTATCTATATTGTCAGCCAATGAGGAAGACAATGGGGGTCATTCAAACCCCAGGACATGGTCATTCATTCAGTGTTTTAGGCCCCGCCAAAATGTTAGCACCTTAGTTCCCTTAATGGTAGCACTAGCTCCGACTAATGCCACATCTTATTATATACTATTAAGATCTGCTTTCTTGTACAGTATCTTATACGGGTTAATACATCTCTCATCTCCTCCCGTGCCCGGTCTGTGTAGATAATCAGGCAGAACTCTGCAATTACATTTCATAGTGGATGGAAATTCCCCGATATTATACATTATAACTGAGATGTACTCATTAAGACATGGCATACATTTATATGATTAATGAACGCTGTCATATTTAATATAAATGATATATCATGCCATGCAATAAACATCTGCCGTCAGTAATGTAGTGTGACAATCCCTTATAGCTGTCATTTTCTCTTCAATGCTTGTTAAGCTGGAGTTAGTACAAACCTGCCGTTTATTTAACGTTCATTTATAACGGGATTCTGGGACAAGGTTTTACTAGTCTTGTTTATTTGTGCGGAATAGTCATTTATCTTTATTTCACTGTCGGAAAGACAGGGCCACCTACAGACAGCTTGTTTCAGTTGTTAGAGTTATCCTACACTGATGAGCTTTACCAGGGGTAAAACAGCGTGTCTGCAAGTTATCCTGCCTCCACACTGGCCTGTTCTGGATGACCAGTGGCTGGACAAAGCACTGCTTGCCATGTAAATAGCATATCCAGAAGCCTTTGCTGCAGAGTGACTTATTTGCATATCCCTTAGTAGAAATAATGATGATATGTGCCAGGTATCAGAAGACTCCCGTACCTTCTAACTGTCCCAATTTAGGCTGGACCGACCTTATCTGAGGGTTTTGTCCTGTGGACGGGAAATCTGGGAGGCACTGTCTGTTCACTGCACTGGTACGCACGCCAAAAAATGGTATTTGGAGGGGAGGGGAGGAGAGGAGAGGTCGGGGCAAGCTAGCACTTCAAAATCCCTAGACACGCTCCAGTTTTGATGTAACCACACCCCAATTTCAATGGATCACACCCCCTGTCCCTTTGAAGAAGAGGCAAGGTTGGGAGTTATGGAATCCTACGATATTTACACGAAACCAAAACATTAAGACTAGCTCACCCAATACAAATTCTTATTTTCCCAGCAAGTTTAGTACGTCCAACATGGGGCTCTCTATTCCCGAAAATAACCCTAAAATACTAAATTACTACTTAATTTTATTATGCAGTTTAGAGACCGAATTTTGCACAGTATTTTGCAGTCTTTTGTAACAGTATTTGGTATTTGACCAAATTCTAAAACACGCATTCAGTGCATTGCTGAAAGTGCCGCTATCATCCTGAAATAACGATTTCAGGCTCACTGGTAAAAACACATTTACCATGGTGGCCTTTCAAAATTATTACTTTTTAAATGAGTTATTATTTTTCCCCTGCAACCTAACTCCGGTGACTGCAGTATATAAATCATCGGGAAGAGACGACGTAGCAGCCTCCTAGTAGTGCAAAGAGAGAGATGGTCCCTGATTCAGTACCAAGGACAGAGGAAGGGAAAGGTCATTTCTGTTTGTAAGATAGGGCCACCTAGATGACGGCTCCAAACGTGTCCATAATTAGGCTAATAAAAGAAGTGAGAATATTGTACTGTAAAGAGTCATCATAATACATTTTCATACATTAGGGAAGGGGAAGACAGAAGAGATATAGTTATTGTATATAATTGGATTATAATTATGTTTCAAGTCGATATAAAGATTTCTTAATGGGACTTCCCAGTAATGACCCAGAGTTGAGGACTTTTATTCAGGAATGAATGAAGGAGATTATTTTCTATGCTGGATGGTGAGTGTGGCAGACGGTTTAAAGAAAAAACAGGTATAAAGATACTATTTTAACAATTAGATTAGTTTATAGGGTTTGTCACATGAAATGACTAGTTTGCTGGCTTGCACATGCCTTCCATTATTTAATTAATATCTAGTAATTGTCATTTATTATTACCTATCTATATAGTGGCAATAATAATATGCAGCACTATACAGAGAATATGTGACCATTCCCATCAGTCCCTGGACGGTGCATTGACCACTGTGCCACCATTCTGCCCATCAACTTTACTGAATATGTTGCTTCATCTTTCTCACTTCCATTGTGCTCAAGTATTTATATCATCTGATAGAGTTGTTCATTTTTCTTGCCCTTTGATTTGACAAAGTCTGTGGATACCGTTGCATCCAGTGCACAGAGCAGAGCTGAGCTGAGTCATATCCAAGGACAGCAGATATAAACATGTCTGTACTACCGCTCTCTGTCTCCAGGGACTGGAGGGGAAGGAGGGAGAGTCAAATTAGGAGGGAACCTTATCTGTGCCTCCCTTGGAATTGTGCCTTATGGGACAAGGTTCTCACCTTGCCATGCTGGTTGTAGCACATACGTTGGTTAGTGCGATGGTCATTACAAGCCGATGGCAGGCAACGTAATATATTTCAAGGAACTCAGATGTCTTCCCTGGAACCACCCATTGCAAAGCTGCTCGGTGGAGGCTTCTATTACTGCCTGCAGCTAAGTACTCTTACGCCTGCTTATATTCTACAGATGGAGCAACTCTCTTCAGGAGAGTGCACGATGCATTGCTCACACCTTTTCTATTAATCCCCTCCCCAAAACCACTAAAGGTGCATGGCGGCAGCGGGTTTATTGCAATGAAATTTGGGGGACCCTCTGCACACTGGAGGTCAGAACACTGCACCA
Organism: Mixophyes fleayi; assembly: GCF_038048845.1. Classification (NCBI taxonomy): domain Eukaryota; kingdom Metazoa; phylum Chordata; class Amphibia; order Anura; family Limnodynastidae; genus Mixophyes; species Mixophyes fleayi. The sequence goes on from NC_134410.1 coordinate 12,108,491, forward strand.
TTAGTCCATCTGTATCTGGCTGCAACCCCCCGCTAAATGTGCAATCTCTGCTCCAGTTTCTCTCATCGGCCAACTCATTACTCTGATCTTTCATCTCCTATTTCTTCACATGTCCCAGTACAGACTCTACGTTCCTCTCTCGGCTGCTGCTAATCTCCACCCCCAAGCTCACTCCAACCAGTGCTCACCAGGTTCACAGACTGGAGATATACAACATAGATCTGACAAGAGCAACAACACTTCAGCCAATAAAATAGAATAGTCTATAACAAGCTGTGGTACGCCAGCCGTTGTGGAACTACAAGTGCCAGCATACCCCGCCTGCCAGAGAAATGTGTCTATACACTAGTATATCAATATGCTTCACTATAGGTCTATACCTTGTTCGGCTTGACGGCCCTCTGCAGGTTCTCTATCCATTTGTCCCGCTCAGCGGCGGAGCGGCAGGCGAAGCACTTGGTACCCGATGCTGTCGTCACCTAGACCAGGGGAAAACAAGACAAGGGAGGAGAGGTCGTACATTTCTCATATACTGTGGAGTAGGAGCGATTCTCCGAAGTTGGGGGGTGAATGTGCTGAAATAGGGACCAATAAACGAGCAGTGACCCCTACCCCCATATAAATAAACTGAAATAATGATTGCGTAATGTACTGTACATGTATTTTGATCATCTACAGGATAATTTAATGTTAACATTGTTTTACACATCAGCCACCACACCATGCTCTCATACACAAGGCCTGTTCACAATTTTCACGCAAACAGTTTCTTGATTGTTACCTTATTGTTCAATTTTTCACTATTTTAAATTAAAACAACAAGTTTCAGGAGGATGCAGTGGATTTATCTTCACTTTAAGGAGCAGATTCAATTCGGCGGGAGGTGACGCGATGTGTATCGGAAACAGTCCGAAGAGACACATCACGTCAGAGTTTTTATAGGAATCTCTGCTCATTTTCCCTCATGTCCCATAGAGCTGTGCAGAAAAATGAGCGGAGATTACTTACGGTAATAGTCGCCAATATGCACATCTGAACATCGAGGCAATGTTCAGCAGCACCTCGTGCTGAACTGAATGTGTCCCTAAGTATCAGATATATTTAATATTTGTTGATCAATACGTAACTTTGGAGAATACTGCAGTGTGATACAATCTGTGTACTGCCAGTAAATACTGCACATTTCATGTTACATGTCCTACTGCCACCTCCCTCCCTGTACATAGAGAGTACTGTGCCTGATACAATCTGTGTACTGCCAGTAAGCACTGCGCGTTTCATGTTACATGTCCTACTGCCACCTCCCTCTCTGTACATAGAGAGTACTGTGCCTGATACAATCTGTGTACTGCCAGTAAGCACTGCGCGTTTCATGTTACATGTCCTACTGCCACCTCCCTCTCTGTACATAGAGAGTACTGTGCCTGATACAATCTGTGTACTGCCAGTAAGCACTGCGCGTTTCATGTTACATGTCCTACTGCTACCTCCCTCCCTGTACATAGAGAGTACTGTGTATGATACAATCTGTGTACTGCCAGCAAGCACTGCGCGTTTCATGTTACATGTCCTACTGCTACCTCCCTCCCTGTACATAGAGAGTACTGTGCCTGATACAATCTGTGTACTGCCAGCAAGCACTGCGCGTTTCATGTTACATGTCCTACTGCCACCTCCCTCCCTGTACATAGAGAGTACTGTGCCTGATACAATCTGTGTACTGCCAGCAAGCACTGCGCGTTTCATGTTACATGTCCTACTGCCACCTCCCTCCCTGTACATAGAGAGTACTGTGCCTGATACAATCTGTGTACTGCCAGCAAGCACTGCGCGTTTCATGTTACATGTCCTACTGCCACCTCCCTCCCTGTACATAGAGAGTACTGTGCCTGATACAATCTGTGTACTGCCAGCAAGCACTGCGCGTTTCATGTTACATGTCCTACTGCCACCTCCCTCCCTGTACATAGAGAGTACTGTGCCTGATACAATCTGTGTACTGCCAGTAAGCACTGCGCGTTTCATGTTACATGTCCTACTGCCACCTCCCTCTCTGTACATAGAGAGTACTGTGCCTGATACAATCTGTGTACTGCCAGTAAGCACTGCGCGTTTCATGTTACATGTCCTACTGCTACCTCCCTCCCTGTACATAGAGAGTACTGTGTATGATACAATCTGTGTACTGCCAGCAAGCACTGCGCGTTTCATGTTACATGTCCTACTGCTACCTCCCTCCCTGTACATAGAGAGTACTGTGCCTGATACAATCTGTGTACTGCCAGCAAGCACTGCGCGTTTCATGTTACATGTCCTACTGCCACCTCCCTCCCTGTACATAGAGAGTACTGTGCCTGATACAATCTGTGTACTGCCAGCAAGCACTGCGCGTTTCATGTTACATGTCCTACTGCCACCTCCCTCCCTGTACATAGAGAGTACTGTGCCTGATACAATCTGTGTACTGCCAGCAAGCACTGCGCGTTTCATGTTACATGTCCTACTGCCACCTCCCTCCCTGTACATAGAGAGTACTGTGCCTGATACAATCTGTGTACTGCCAGCAAGCACTGCGCGTTTCATGTTACATGTCCTACTGCCACCTCCCTCCCTGTACATAGAGAGTACTGTGCCTGATACAATCTGTGTACTGCCAGTAAGCACTGCGCGTTTCATGTTACATGTCCTACTGCCACCTCCCTCCCTGTACATAGAGAGTACTGTGCCTGATACAATCTGTGTACTGCCAGTAAGCACTGCGCATTTCATGTTACATGTCCTACTGCCACCTCCCTCCCTGTACATAGAGAGTACTGTGCCTGATACAATCTGTGTACTGCCAGTAAGCACTGCGCGTTTCATGTTACATGTCCTACTGCCACCTCCCTCCCTGTACATAGAGAGTACTGTGCCTGATACAATCTGTGTACTGCCAGCAAGCACTGCGCGTTTCATGTTACATGTCCTACTGCCACCTCCCTCCCTGTACATAGAGAGTACTGTGCCTGATACAATCTGTGTACTGCCAGCAAGCACTGCGCGTTTCATGTTACATGTCCTACTGCCACCTCCCTCCCTGTACATAGAGAGTACTGTGCCTGATACAATCTGTGTACTGCCAGTAAGCACTGCGCGTTTCATGTTACATGTCCTACTGCCACCTCCCTCTCTGTACATAACTTGTCTTGCATTGCAATTGCTATCCATCATACAGCAACCAATGTCGCTATGGAGTGTAACTCGCGCACACTCTGTCACCTCAAAACAAAACTCCTGTCCCAGGATGCTGCTGTGCACGGGTTTCACCACCGAATCTTCATCCAGATTTAAATCCAAAGCCTCCGCGGCACTGCTAGGACTGAGCAGGGATTCGTGGGAGTGTGACTCTTTGAAGGCCTGCATGAGACGAGCCCTGCGGAGGAGGGAGGTGGATACATGTGAGAGACGGGCCATATTTCTGCACTCACACACTACTTTCCATTGGTTAGGAAAAGGTATCTCCAACTCTTCCAGCAGAGAATGCTCAGCCCTCAGCAAGTACAAAATACAAACAAATAAAGTTACACAACGACTCAAACAAAGAAGTTATAGAAAAAACCAACTAAAATCAACACATTGTAACAGTTATCACAAGGCACAAATATGTTTCATTGTACAGAAATAAAACTTGATTGACAATGAAGAGGCAATGCATGCCAGCACCTCTCTCTCTCTCCCTCCCTCTATATATATATATATATATATATATATATATATATATATAAATATCCTGGGACTTGTGGTTTCACTGTGTCTAGAGACCCACAGGTTGCCTATACCTGGATTAAGGGGATCTACAAATGCAACCGAACAGTATACAAATATAATAGTTATATGTGAACTATATCAATGTTTAAATAAATGCAGCATTAAGCTATTCCTACATGTTAATGCACTTTCTTAAGGGGGTGACACATGAGCTGTTTAAGGACACAAACTTGGAACAGTATAAGAAGCACGGATGTACAATAATGGACCATAGGAAAAACAGTGTTTAAAGTGCTGGATAAACACCTATTTTCCTGTAACACCACTAGAGACAATGCACAAAACTTGAAAATAGCTGCTCTTCATTGCCTTAAATGCTGTTTGCTGTTTAAATAACACTGCTAAAATTACACAGAGTGTGTTGTTGACTGCAAAAGCGCTGCCATTATATGACACCACCCAAACAGTGAAGAGACGTTGCAGGAGAACAATGTGGATGTAGGAGATCGAGGGAGCAAGGAAGGGTTAAGACAAAGAACATCAAAGTGTTGTATGGTGTTAGCCATTTATAGAAGCCGAAAAACATGATCTTGTTGATGAAATTGCAATTAGCCAGTGGACTACTTAGATCTCTTTGTCAGACATGATACAATATATAATGTAAAATATTTACATCTTTACACATACAAGTACAAAGCTATTCAATTGTTACCTTTTTTACACACATCTGCAATGTAACCTAATGATTTATTGATCAGCCAACATGTCAAAGAATTGAAACATAAACTAGATGCAAATTCATGGTTCAGTTTGTTCCTTGGTGTGAGGTGAGGACAATTTCATGACTTGAAATGTTAAACAGACTTTGATAAGATAGAAGCACAGGGTGGAGTGAGGAACATGACTGGGGTAAATATAGAACACAGGACAGACTGGATGAACATGAAGGATTAGGACACAGGAGAAAGAGAGATAGAACATGGCTGCAGAAAGATCAGGGCACAGGATAGACAGTGATGGAACATAGTTGGGGAAAGGAGAAAGAGAGACAGTCATGGAACATAGTTGGGGAAAGATCAGGACAGAGAACACATAGTGATGGGACATGGTTGGGGAAAAGAGGTACAGGACAGATAATGATGGAACATAGTTGGGGAAAGATCAGGACACAGGACAGAGAGTGATGAAACATAGTTGGAGAAAGATCAGGGCAGAGGACAGACAGTGGTGGAACATAGTTGGGGAATGAAGAAGGAGAGATAGTGGTGGAACATAGTTGGGGAAAGGAGGACACAGGACATATAATGATTAAACATAGTTGGGAAAAGATCAGGACACAGGACAGAGAGTGATGGAACATAGTTTGGGAAACGAGGAGAGATAGTGATGGAACATAGTTGGGAAAAGGAGAAGGTGAGAGTGATGGAACATAGATGGATAAAGAGAAGGACAGAGGACAGACGGTGATGGAACATAGTTTGAGAAAGATCAGGGCAGAGGACAGACAGTGTGGAACACAGTTGGGGAAAGGAGAGAGAATGATGGAACATAGTTGGAGAAAGATCAGGACAGAGGACAGAGAGTGATGGAACATAGCTGGAGAAAGATCAGGGCAGAGGACAGAGAGTGATGGAACATAGTTGGAGAAAGATCAGGGCAGAGGACAGACAGTGTGGAACACAGTTGGGGAAAGGAGAGAGAATGATGGAACATAGTTGGAGAAAGATCAGGACAGAGGACAGAGAGTGATGGAACATAGTTGAAGAAAGATCAGGACAGAGGACAGAGAGTGATGGAACATAGTTGGAGAAAGATCAGGGCAGAGGACAGACAGTGTGGAACACAGTTGGGGAAAGGAGAGAGAATGATGGAACATAGTTGGAGAAAGATCAGGACAGAGGACAGAGAGTGATGGAACATAGTTGGAGAAAGATCAGGGCAGAGGACAGACAGTGTGGAACACAGTTGGGGAAAGGAGAGAGAATGATGGAACATAGTTGGGGAAAGATCAGGACACAGGACAGAGAGTGATGAAACATAGTTGGAGAAAGATCAGGGCAGAGGACAGACAGTGGTGGAACATAGTTGGGGAATGGAGAAGGAGAGAGAGTGGTGGAACATAGTTGGGGAAAGGAGGACACAGGACATATAATGATTGAACATAGTTGGGAAAAGATCAGGACACAGGACAGAGAGTGATGGAACATAGTTTGGGAAACGAGGAGAGATAGTGATGGAACATAGTTGGGAAAAGGAGAAGGAGAGAGTGATGGAACATAGATGGATAAAGAGAAGGACAGAGGACAGACGGTGATGGAACATAGTTTGAGAAAGATCAGGGCAGAGGACAGACAGTGTGAAACACAGTTGGGGAAAGGAGAGAGAATGATGGAACATAGTTGGAGAAAGATCAGGACAGAGGACAGAGAGTGATGGAACATAGCTGGAGAAAGATCAGGGCAGAGGACAGACAGTGTGGAACACAGTTGGGGAAAGGAGAGATAATGATGGAACATAGTTGGAGAAAGATCAGGACAGAGGACAGAGAGTGATGGAACATAGTTGGAGAAAGATCAGGGCAGAGGACAGACAGTGTGGAACATAGTTGGGGAAGGGAGAATGAGAGAGAGTGATGGAACATATCTGGGGAAAGAGTAGGACAGAGGATAGACAGTGAAGGAACATAGTTGGGCAACGATTAGGACACAGATAGTGATGAACATAGTTGGGAGAATAATTAAGGTTACAAAGGAGGATGGATCATGAAGGAACATGTAATGCAAAAGGTTACTTAGAACACAGGGAAACTTTTAGTCAGTAAAGGAACATGACAGGAGGAGGATTAAGACATAAGACAGGTAGACAGTGAGGAAACATGGAATAGAAGGATTGTAAGTGTAAGTCTCATAGGAAAGAGAAGAAAAAAACATGCCTAGGAAACAATTAGGACAAAGAGTGAGGGATCACTGAAGGAGAATCATTAGGACACAGGTTGAGGAAAAATGGAATGGGCAGGAAGAGAAAAAGTAATGAATAAATGGAAATTGGTAATGAGCAGATGGGAATTTCAGAAAACTCAAGGTACAGGAATAATTGGTGAATGAGAGTCATTAATGAACATCTTTACATACAGCAAGACAGCTAAGGAGTAACAGTGAACTTTCATGGATTTCTAAGTCAGGATACAAAATATCCACGGGAATTAGAAGTGGAGTAAAGAGAGATCAGACTGGAGGACAACAGATGGAATATAGCACTGGGGAGGCCGTACGATGACCACATCAAGGTAGGAGGACACCTCACCTGTCATGGTCAGCACTCCGGAAGCGTGGAAGGATCTGCCGGAAGCTGCTGGTTCGGTCTAGCTTGGGCTGACTCTTTGTCCTCTTTATAGAACTCTTCAAGCGACGACTCAGGAATCCCTGCTACACGTAGGGTGAGAAAGAAGAAAGAAACACTGGATAGAAGAGAGTGATTCATAAAGAGGAAGATATGTGAAAAAACGGCCAGAAAAAAGAGACATACAGAGACACAGATGGGAAAATAGAGACACAAGGGAAAATAGAGGCATGTGGAGGTCATCTGTTGTCACTGTATAGATTAATACAACTAGTATTAGTGATATTAACTAGCTTATTAACTAGCTTATTATAGAGTCCCTGCAGGTCCACAATTATTGTATCCCTGCAGTACAATCTATTGTACAGAACACGTTATCTTGAGTAATCTAAATTCAAATGGGTTCTCCGGCCAAATTAATATCCCACCCTCCACATATTTAGGAGCCCATCCCACAATATATTTTTTTAATTTTTTTTTAAATTTAATATTTTGGGCAGCACAGTGGCCTAGTGGTTAGCACTTCTGCCTCACAGCACTGGGGTCATGAGTTCAATTCCCGACCATGGCTTTATCTGTTAGGAGTTTGTATGTTCTCCCCGTGTTTGCGTGGGTTTCCTCCGGGTGCTCTGGTTTCCTCCCACATGCCAAAAACATACTGGTAGGTTAATTGGCTGCTAACAAATTGACCCTAGTCTGTGTGTCTGTGTGTGTGTGTATGTTAGGGAATTTAGACTGTAAGCCCCAATGGGGCAGGGACTGATGTGAGTGAGTTCACTGTATAGCGCTGCGGAATTAGTGACGCTATATAAATAAATAATGATGATGATAGCGAAGAAAAACACATTTGTTATTAGGCCCCATATAATATAGCAGATATAATATTCCTTCTCGGGTACGAATGAAGGTAGCAAGAAAAATATTTTTAAGATACCCCATAAAATCCAATAATATATGCATGATCAATGCAGAAAGCACCTATTGGCTGGACAGGTGAATTCCCAAACAGCCAATCAGAATCAGCTAGTGCTGGCCATAATCATCATCACCAGCATGTATTTGCACCCGCCATGCATCTTAACATGCGCTAGACGGACACTGCGGCAGACCTAGATTTTATTTTGGGTGGGGCGATTTATTTCCCTGTTCCTCTTTCACTCCCAGGCAGAGGATGCTGCACGGCCGCACTAATTTGTGTATAAAGCACAACTGCAGGGGCCGGGCAGGATTCTCTGTCTGCCTTGCAGCCAACAGACACATGTATATAGAGTGTGGCCGCAGACAGCCCGCCCCTGACCGGGGAGGGTGGGGCCCAGATCGCGTAGGTGCAGTTACACACATAAGGCAGCATTGTGTGTCCGCACTTTGGGGTATATTTACTAAACTGCTGGTTTGAAAAAGTGGAGATGTTGAATATAGCAACCAATCAGATTCTAGTTGTCATTTTGTAGAATGTACTAAATAAATGAAAACTAGAATCTGATTGGTTGCTATAGGCAACATCTACACTTTTTCAAACCTGCAGTTTAGTAAATATTATATTATATTATAATATTATAAACCGCTGCATCTGGCCCTTTCTGCTCATTTGTATAATAGAGCGACTGAAATACGACACAAAATACCAGCAGAAAACGTGCTTAAAAATGAAAATGGCTAATTAACAAAGGAAGCATTGTTGTAACCACTAGTAGGCATAGTGCTGTACATAGCTGGTGACAGGTGCATAATAATACCCCAGAGAATTTCATACTCTAACTGGTTCACTTGTGGGAGACCAGAACCTCATTCATCTAACTAGTCACACATGTAGCAGAACTATATTAATTTACAGCAGTTTTGCCATTTGTAAGAGCAGTAATTATTGTAATTAGGTTAATTAGTTGAGTCAAGCTGTCCACACAGAGCTGATGTGGTGGTTTGGCCTGTTCATTAAACAACCAGATCAGTCATTAATTTGGCCACACACGTGCAAAGATGTCTCTTTGGTGGTTGGGCCAAAAGTGCTGCAAGTACTACTCTCTGGTCAGCCAATGGACTTGTCATCTATATACACAATGGAGGCAGCCATTTTGTGGACTGAACCAATATTCAATCTATCCATTCACCATAACAACTCTTTCGATTTATGTGGGACGGTTCCGATCTGAGGGGAATGGCCGTCATCTCGCAAGTCGGTGCGTTTGTATCAAATGGCGGGGACTTGAGAGGTGTCACTACACACCCTAGTGAGCGACCAGAGGCTTTGTCTGTGGTGCCTGCGGAAACTGTAAGGTGTTTATAGGGTGGGGGTGTTGGGGCGTCGTAGTGCTTTGGGACCACTGGGCACGTCACTCGGCGTAGCAAGATCACACCCCTATTCGCAAGCACCACAAAGCAGTTACCTCAGGAAAAATATTGGGAGGTATGAGTCACTAGGAACTAGTGACACCACTGAGGCATGAGGCATGTGAGGTCACTTGTCTGCAATGAATTGATGTAAATACTATTGCTTCAGCCCTTAGAATAGCTGCCTTCTGTGCACAGGTGATGGGTCCACTTTAAATAACAACACGCTCAAGTTTCTCTAGTCAATTTGTCGAATTCGCTGGCTATTTTGTGCGGCACCATAAAAATCTCAACCAGTCGGATCAGAATTAATATATCTGAGGGTAAATGTGTCAGGCTGCAAGTTACCGGCGGGTTTGAAAAGTGGAGATGTTGCCTATAGCAACCATTCCAATTCTATAATTTTGTAGAATGTACTAAATAAATGGTAACTAGAATCTGACTGGTTGCTATAGGCAACATCTCCACTTTTAAAACCCGCCGGAAACTCGCAGCTTGATACATTTACCCCCTGGCTGGTAAACTGTGGGTCAGTCGGTGACATCACTCCTGTGAGAGGCCAGCACCCTGCACTGGAGGTTGGCCTGAGTGGCCAGGTGTACAGTGCCATCCGGTAGCTCGGTGTGCCGCTGGAAAACTGATCTGCTTGTGGCCAGCTTTATTTCCGTAATTGTTAGTTGTTACTTACCGACGGTCGGAAGGGGGCAGTGGGAGGGGCGTCCATACTGTGCTGTTTTCCCCCTGGGACGCTTTTCCTCCGGGAACGGGCAATGTGATAATCTGGGGGAAAAAAACATAAAAGTCAGACATGCAAAATGTTAGTATTGTAGAGAGAGCACCAACATTCCATGAAATTCTAAGTGATTTCATGCTTTATCAAGGTAACGTGAGGCTTTAATGGTCACACAGACTCTATAAGAACAGTTTGCTGTCTGGCTTACTTTTAACTACAGTGGTTAATATTCTCTATATCACTTGCAGGTACACTGGGTGAGATGTACTCAACTGTGACGATCAATAATGTGGCAAAATGCCAGCTTGCTCTCTCTGCAGAGCAGCCTTGGGCAACTCATGATCCACTGGCCCTGGTGAAACTACAAGTCCCAGCATGAAATATCAGCTGCTGGCTGTCAGATCACGCTGGGACTTGTAGTGCCATAACACCTGGAGGGCCATACGTTCTATCCCTCTACTCTACAATCATAGCTAAAGGGTCAGTGCTCGGTCAAGTTCATGGATTATATGAAATGTCATTTAATACAACAGAAGTTGCATAAAAGAGTATAAAAATTAGAGATGCTCAGGCTCGGTTCCTCGAGAACCGAGCACACCCACCCTCGGAATCGAAAGCGAGGCAAAAAGTCATCATAACGTCGCCGGATTACGCGAGTTTTGAACTCCTTTTTAAGATCCAAAATAACTAGAGGGTGGGAGGAAGGGCGAACCCCCATTTGTCTTTTCTGCCACTGCTGTGTGCCAATGTGTCCTAGATGTGCTAGGAACTTACTGTGTGTTTGTGTCATTGCTCTGTCGCTTAGCATCCAGCCAGGTCGCTGCAGTATTTGTCCGAAAGTGTATGAAAATAATATTGTGACCTGTGAGGTGGTCAAAATTGACTGCAAATGACTTGAAATTAGTGTTATTGAGGTTAATAATAATGTAGGAAGAAAAAAAGAGCAAAAATATGTGATTTTAGCATATTTTAGGATTTTCCTAAAAAATCCAAAACCAACACACACGAGGGTGGTTTTGCAAAAAACCAAAACCAAAACACGGAGCTAATCCAGATCCAAAACCAAAACCAAAGCCCAAACCGCTTCACGGGGGTCAGTGAGCATCTCTAATAAAAATGCACCTATCGACCCGCCCAAAAGAACAGTTAAACCTGATTTTATACATAAAATATGCCTTAAAGAGGCATGGAGTATAAAAGAAGTGTAGAGGCACAATAAGTGGTACTAGGGATACCAAATACTGGTCTGTGATGCCATATGCTGACCTGGGATGTCATGTGATCCTCTGTACTACCTGTGACACCATGTCTAGTGGAGAGCTGGAAGTATCACACCGGGACAATAAGTTCTAGTGACATCTCTGACAGCCTACATGACACCTGGAGGTACATAACATTACAGAAACGCAAAGTACTGGAGATGTGCAGTGTTTATGGCTCGCGGACCATTACATTCTAATGAAGGTCAAAGACCGCTGAAGCCGAACATATGTCTATTTCAAAACGAAATTGCTAAGCTGCCTGGTTAAAGGCGTCTGCATACCGACAATCACCGGCTTTTACCAACACATCAAGAGCCACGGCGCAGAGGGAATAAAGTGCCTTGCAAAAAATAAATAAAAGAAAGGATGCACATACCTGTGTGCACACGGAAACATATTACACACAAGTACACTGTGACATTACATGCACATCAGAACACATATGTAAGCGTGCACACCAGCAACGAAGAAATGCAAGTGTGCAGAAAATGTCACACATTGCTAGCACAGCACACACACACGGTGACAGAAGAACACACTGGTTGTATATAAAACACACAGAGCTCTGTGCAGACGCCCACACAGACACATTGAAATGCGCCGGCTCACAGCAGTGAAATCATTCTATACAAGTATATAATCCACCCACACACAGCCTGCAGAACATACAGGTACTGTACTGTATATATACATAGGGACAGCTCGCAGCTCATATATACACAGCACACACTGACTGAGAGCTGGAAGTGATAAACACAACTGTCAGATCACAGCAAAGCTGCACACAGTTACATATATATATATATATATATATATATATATATATATATATATCACATGAGCGTAATAACTGTACACACACAGAAATACACTACAATGACTTCACGCACAGTATAACACATTCTTTTTATTCTCCAGTAAGCAGGGCCCTCATTAATTTATGTATCAATCTGTTCATTACCATATGCCACGGAATAAATGTTAATTTCTCTTACTTTGCAGCATAGAGAGAATTAATAATAACCAGTGCCTGGTAGCGCCAACCAGACCCTTCCCAATGGCTCTGGGCCATGTACAGGTACCCATGCAGACCAATAGACAGCGCTACCTGTTCCAGAGAGCGACTTATATTAAAACTTCCCAGGATATTCCAGGACATTGGAACTCGGGAAGTCAATGGAAAGACATACACATACAACAGGCAGACAGAGGCACGCACTCTTGATGCCATAAACATGCCACAGTAGTTTGGCCACACAGGTACACTCACAGACACAAGATGTACATGTGCAGGTACACGCTCATGTACACACCGGCTTCTCTCTCACCTCAAGACCCAGTGAATCTTTCAGTTTCCTTTAAATTTCATGTTCAAGACCTTGAGTAGGCACAAGCTGTGAATGGCGAACCCCAAACGCAAAGTGAGGACGGTGCAGGGAGATGGGGCGATGGGGAAGTGGGTGCAACACAGGACACTGGAACGGTGCGGTGCAGGGCATGCAAGCTGTGCAGTGTAGCGTGCAGGATTTGCAGTGCTGAGAGTCCACTACAGGATGGACGGTCCAACATGAGCAGGATGTGATGATCTGGGCTGTGCAGTGCAAGGTGTGCACTGCAGGGCATGCGATGCAGGATGGAAACGACATGCAGCGCCGTGTTGTGCAGTGCAGGGTGCCCCGGCACAGGTCATGCAGTGCAGCATGTGCAGTGTAAGGGGTGCCGTGCAGGGTGAGCAGGGGAAGAGGCCTCCACGTTACCCAGCTCCCAGGACCAGCGCGCGCTGCATCCTTCCGTATTCACAGGGATGTCACTGTGAGCGTGGTAACCAGGCAACTGTGTGCACGCCCCCTCCTATCACAGGGACACGCACGGGGGGACCGCTTAACTACTTCACAGACAGGGAGAGATGTAGAAGGAGGAAAAGAGAAAAAAGAATGGTGGAAGGAGAGAGGAGAGACGCACGGACGATGCCAAGAGGAACAGCGGCAGAGGATGGACTGAGGGGAAAAGATGAGGAAAAGGAGAATAAATGAAGCTGTAAGGAAGATGAGAGCAGGACCCGCAGGGTGGGTGATGGAGAGAGGTGAAGAGAAGATGGGAAGGGGCTGGAGGGATGGACAGGTAGAGTGGAAAAGAGGGAGAGAAATAAAGAAGGAGAAATGAGAGATTTGGAGAGAAGAGAGTTGAGCTGTGCGAGCAGCCTCCCTGTTACTAAGCAACTGTGCGCGTACCCTGTCCTATCACAGGGAGACCTCTTAACTCCTTCCACACATACAGACACTGACATGTACTGATCGGGAGATGGGGGAACACAGCACAGGCAGAGAGAGGGATACACAGAGAGAGAGACAGAGAGAGAGGAGTACTGAGCTATAGAAGAGAGAGAGAGAGAGAGAGAGAGAGAGAGAGAGAGAATACAGGGGAGAGGAGTACTGAGCTGTAGAAGAGAGAGAGAGAAAGAATAGAGGGGAGAGGAGTACTGAGCTATAGAAGAGAGAGAGAGAATACAGGGGGAGAGGAGTACTGAGCTATAGAAGAGAGAGAGAGAGAGAATACAGGGGAGAGGAGTACTGAGCTATAGAAGAGAGAGAGAGAGAGAATACAGGGGACAGGAGTACTGAGCTATAGAAGAGAGAGAGAGAGAGAGAGAGAGAGAATACAGGGGACAGGAGTACTGAGCTATAGAAGAGAGAGAGAGAGAATACAAGGGGAGAGGAGTACTGAGCTATAGAAGAGAGAGAGAGAGAGAGAGAGAATACAGGGGGAGAGGAGTACTGAACTATAGAAGAGAGAGAGAGAATAGAGGGGGACAGGAGTACTGAGCTATAGAAGAGAGAGAGAGAGAGAGATACACAGGGGGAGAGGAGTACTGAGCTATAGAAGAGAGAGAGAGAGAGAGAGAATACAGGGGACAGGAGTACTGAGCTATAGAAGAGAGAGAGAGCGAATACAGGGGGAGAGGAGTACTGAGCTATAGAAGAGAGAGAGAGAATACAGGGGACAGGAGTACTGAGCTATAGAAGAGAGAGAGAGAGAATACAGGGGGAGAGGAGTACTGAGCTATAGAAGAGAGAGAGAGAGAGAGAGAGAGAGAGAATACAGGGGGAGAGGAGTACTGAACTATAGAAGAGAGAGAGAGAATAGAGGGGGACAGGAGTACTGAGCTATAGAAGAGAGAGAGAGAGAGAGAGATACAGGGGGAGAGGAGTACTGAGCTATAGAAGAGAGAGAGAGAGAATACAGGGGAGAGGAGTACTGAGCTATAGAAGAGAGAGAGAGAGAGAGAGAGAATACAGGGGGACAGGAGTACTGAGCTATAGAAGAGAGAGAGAGAATACAGGGAGAGGAGTACTGAGCTATAGAAGAGAGAGAGAGAGAGAGAGAGAGAGAGAGAATACAGGGGGAGAGGAGTACTGAACTATAGAAGAGAGAGAGAGAATAGAGGGGGACAGGAGTACTGAGCTATAGAAGAGAGAGAGAGAGAGAATACAGGGGGAGAGGAGTACTGAGCTGTAGAAGAGAGAGAGAATATAGGGGGAGAGGAGTACTGAGCTGTAGAAGAGAGAGAGAGAGAGAGAATACAGGGGAGAGGAGTACTGAGCTATAGAAGAGAGAGAGAGAGAGAGAGAGAGAGAGAGAGAGAGAGAATACAGGGGGACAGGAGTACTGAGCTATAGAAGAGAGAGAGAGAATACAGGGAGAGGAGTACTGAGCTATAGAAGAGAGTGAGAGAAAGAGAGAATACAGGGAGAGGAGTACTGAGCTGTAGAAGAGAGAGAGAGAGAGAGAGAGAGAGAGAGAGAGAGAGAGAGAGAGAGAGAGAGAGAGAGAATACAGGGGGACAGGAGTACTGAGCTGTAGAAGAGAGAGAGAAAGTGAGAGAGAGAGAGAGAGTGAATACAGAGGAGAGGAGTACTGAGCTGTAGAAGAGAGAGAGAGAGAGAGAGAGAGAGAGAGAGAGAGAGAGAGAGAGAATACAGGAGTACAGAGCTGTAGACGAGAGAGAGAGTGAGAGAGAGAGAGAGAGAGTGAATACAGAGGAGAGGAGTACTGAGCTGTAGAAGAGAGAGAGAGAGAGAGAGAGAGAGAATACAGGAGTACTGAGCTGTAGAAGAGAGAGAGAGAGAGAGAGAGAGAGAGAATACAGGGGGACAGGAGTACTGAGCTGTAGAAGAGAGAGAGAGAGAGAGAGAGAATACAGGGGGACAGGAGTACTGAGCTGTAGAAGAGAGAGAGAGAGAGAGAGAATACAGAGGAGAGGAGTACTGAGCTGTAGAAGAGAGAGAGAGAATACAGGGGAGAGGAGTACTGAGCTATAGAAGAGAGAGAGAGAGAGAGAGAGAATACAGGGGGAGAGGAGTACTGAGCTATAGAAGAGAGAGAGAGACAGAGAATATAGGGGGAGAGGAGTACTGAGCTATAGAAGAGAGAGAGAGAGACAGAGAATATAGGGGGAGAGGAGTACTGAGCTATAGAAGAGAGAGAGAGAATACAGGGAGAGGAGTACTGAGCTATAGAAGAGAGAGAGAGAAAGAGAGAATACAGGGGACAGGAGTACTGAGCTATAGAAGAGAGAGAGAGAATACAGGGAGAGGAGTACTGAGCTATAGAAGAGAGAGAGAGAGAGAGAGAGAGAAAGAGATAATACAGGGGACAGGAGTACTGAGCTATAGAAGAGAGAGAGAGAGAATACAGGGAGTGGAGTACTGAGCTATAGAAGAGAGAGAGAGAGAGAGAGAATACAGGGGGAGAGGAGTACTGAACTATAGAAGAGAGAGAGAGAGAGAATAGAGGGGGACAGGAGTACTGAGCTATAGAAGAGAGAGAGAGAGAATACAGGGGAGAGGAGTACTGAGCTATAGAAGAGAGAGAGAATACAGGGGACAGGAGTACTGAGCTATAGAAGAGAGAGAGAGAATACAGGGGGAGAGGAGTACTGAACTATAGAAGAGAGAGAGAGAGAGAATAGAGGGGGACAGGAGTACTGAGCTATAGAAGAGAGAGAGAGAGAGAGAGAGAATACAGGGGACAGGAGTACTGAGCTATAGAAGAGAGAGAGAGAATACAGGGAGAGGAGTACTGAGCTATAGAAGAGAGAGAGAGAGAGAGAGAGAGAATACAGGGGGAGAGGAGTACTGAACTATAGAAGAGAGAGAGAGAGAGAATAGAGGGGGACAGGAGTACTGAGCTATAGAAGAGAGAGAGAGAGAGAGAGAGAGAGAGAATACAGGGGGAGAGGAGTACTGAGCTGTAGAAGAGAGAGAGAGAGAATATAGGGGGAGAGGAGTACTGAGCTGTAGAAGAGAGAGAGAGAGAGAGAGAGAGAGAGAGAGAGAATACAGGGAGAGGAGTACTGAGCTGTAGAAGAGAGAGAGAGAGAGAGAGAGAGAGAGAGAATACAGGAGTACTGAGCTGTAGAAGAGAGAGAGAGAGAGAGAGAGAGAGAATACAGGGGGACAGGAGTACTGAGCTGTAGAAGAGAGAGAGAGAGAGAGAGAATACAGGGGGACAGGAGTACTGAGCTGTAGAAGAGAGAGAGAGAGAGAGAGAATACAGAGGAGAGGAGTACTGAGCTGTAGAAGAGAGAGAGAGAATACAGGGGAGAGGAGTACTGAGCTATAGAAGAGAGAGAGAGAGAGAGAGAGAGAGAGAGAGAATACAGGGGGAGAGGAGTACTGAGCTATAGAAGAGAGAGAGAGACAGAGAATATAGGGGGAGAGGAGTACTGAGCTATAGAAGAGAGAGAGAGAGACAGAGAATATAGGGGGAGAGGAGTACTGAGCTATAGAAGAGAGAGAGAGAGAATACAGGGAGAGGAGTACTGAGCTATAGAAGAGAGAGAGAGAAAGAGAGAATACAGGGGACAGGAGTACTGAGCTATAGAAGAGAGAGAGAGAATACAGGGAGAGGAGTACTGAGCTATAGAAGAGAGAGAGAGAGAGAGAGAGAGAGAGAAAGAGATAATACAGGGGACAGGAGTACTGAGCTATAGAAGAGAGAGAGAGAGAATACAGGGAGTGGAGTACTGAGCTATAGAAGAGAGAGAGAGAGAGAGAGAATACAGGGGGAGAGGAGTACTGAACTATAGAAGAGAGAGAGAGAGAGAATAGAGGGGGACAGGAGTACTGAGCTATAGAAGAGAGAGAGAGAGAATACAGGGGAGAGGAGTACTGAGCTATAGAAGAGAGAGAGAATACAGGGGACAGGAGTACTGAGCTATAGAAGAGAGAGAGAGAATACAGGGGGAGAGGAGTACTGAACTATAGAAGAGAGAGAGAGAGAGAATAGAGGGGGACAGGAGTACTGAGCTATAGAAGAGAGAGAGAGAGAATACAGGGGACAGGAGTACTGAGCTATAGAAGAGAGAGAGAGAATACAGGGAGAGGAGTACTGAGCTATAGAAGAGAGAGAGAGAGAGAGAGAGAGAGAATACAGGGGGAGAGGAGTACTGAACTATAGAAGAGAGAGAGAGAGAGAATAGAGGGGGACAGGAGTACTGAGCTATAGAAGAGAGAGAGAGAGAGAGAGAGAGAGAGAGAGAGAATACAGGGGGAGAGGAGTACTGAGCTGTAGAAGAGAGAGAGAGAGAATATAGGGGGAGAGGAGTACTGAGCTGTAGAAGAGAGAGAGAGAGAGAGAGAGAGAGAGAGAGAGAGAGAGAATACAGGGAGAGGAGTACTGAGCTGTAGAAGAGAGAGAGAGAGAGAGAGAGAGAATGCAGGGGGACAGGAGTACTGAGCTGTAGAAGAGAGAGAGAGAGAATACAGGGGGACAGGAGTACAGAGCTGTAGAAGAGAGAGAGAGAGTGAGAGAGAGAGAGAGAGTGAATACAGAGGAGAGGAGTACTGTGCTGTAGAAGAGAGAGAGAGAGAGAGAGAGAGAGAGAGAGAGAGAGAGAGAGAATACAGGAGTACTGAGCTGTAGAAGAGAGAGAGAGAATACAGGGGGACAGGAGTACTGAGCTGTAGAAGAGAGAGAGAGAGAATACAGGGGGACAGGAGTACTGAGCTATAGAAGAGAGAGAGAGAGACAGAGAATACAGGGGGGGAAAGGAGTACTGAGCTATAGAAGAGAGAGAGAGAGAATACAGGGGGAGAGGAGTACTGAGCTATAGAAGAGAGAGACAGATAATACAGTGGGAGAGGAGTACTGAGGAATAGAAGAGAGAGACAGATAATACAGTGGGAGAGGAGTACTGAGGAATAGAAGAGAGAGAGAGAGACAGAAATTACATGGAGGAGAGGAGTACTGAGGTATAGAAGAGAGAGACAGATAATACAGGGGGGAGTGGAGTACTGAGGTATAGAAGAGAGAGAGACAGAGAGAGAGAGAGAGAGAGACTACAGGGGGAGAGGAGTACTGAGGTATAGAAGAGAGAGAGAGAGACAGAGACTACAGGGGGGAAAGAAGTACTGAGGTATAGAAGAGAGAGACAGATAATACAGGGGGGAGTGGAGTACTGAGGTATAGAAGAGAGAGAGACAGAGAGAGAGAGAGAGAGAGAGACTACAGGGGGAGAGGAGTACTGAGGTATAGAAGAGAGAGACAGATAATACAGGGGAGAGGAGTACTGAGCTATAGAAGATAGAGAGAGAATACAGGGAGGAGAGGAGTATTGAGGTATAGAAGAGAGAGAGACAGAGACTACAGGGGGGAAAGGAGTACTGAGGTATAGAAGAGAGAGACAGAGAATATAGAACATGGAGGAGTGAGTACTAAGCTATAAAAGAGAGAGGGAGAAAGAGAAGTTGGTGAAGGGAGGAAACAGGTGATGGATATGGTGCTCTTTCATACCAAGTACACCCCAATGTGCACATTCATTCACAGTACCCACACTATACACAGAACAGCGTCACTTCTGCAAGGAACAAGGTGAAATCACATGAGTCTCTTCAGGAAATGCCCTCCTAACAGACCCTCAGTGACCTATCTAGGAATTACCAGCCCCGCCAACACAACTTTCTGTCTATGTAACTGCTCAAGCGCGCTGCACCTCTAATCCATACACCCAACAACATTTACGGCATCCCAAAATAATAACTGCAATTGCAATACTATTTACTGAGTGGAAAAATGGTTTCTCGTTAGTTGTCCAGACCCCAATGATGTGACATGAGATACTATAGTAATACGACTAAATATATAGGGCTCTCATGTACACAGGACATAGCCCCAGCAATATTTATTGTCCTAGAGTTCAGACTCGGTCACATAATCAGAGGTTTAGGCTCCTACAGCTATTTTACCCAAGAAAACAAGGATGGCTTTTATCAGGATTGCTGTTAGGTTTTCCAAAGACTCAGGGCTGCGATCTCACCACATTCGTAGCTGGCTCTATAACAACACACTCATGTACACTGTCTAAAGTTACAAGTGACACTAATGTAAAAGGACGTGTGGTGGGGGGGTCACTCTTGGGACCCCATTCCTCTGCTCCGGGGAGACTCCTGAACACATCAGGTCTCCATGTTTGAGATTTGAGAGTCCCAGCGCTATGAGTTACCATACAGCTAGGCACGGTCGGTCCTTCTTTTGCAAAAGGTCTGCAGAAACGGGGGCCGCACAGGAAAGACCCTCACTGTACATGTATTGGGGGGGATGCTCTATCAAAGGACATATCAGAATGTGGAATTGTCCTTTACCTATATGGAAAAATACTATAAGTACATTTTAAAGGTTAATCAAACGGACTATATGACCCTGTAGTGAGGTTGAGACATTTGTTCCTTATCAGTCAACTTACAACCTCAAAACAAACACATAGATAATATATATAGAGCAAACCTGTCCTTAGATATGAAGTGTGTACCAGGTTGTAAGCATGTTGGTCCCTGTCCATGCAATCGTCATCTCACATCAGAACAGACAATGACACAGCAGAGGGAACCCAGCGTAAGGACGAGACAGCATAACTACAGGTCCACAAATACCCACTACCATTCTGCAACAGCCAGCATGGCGGCTCCGGCACCAAAGGAGTTAAATCATATGCTATTTACATTCACTGGGTAATTACACCGTAAAGCTTTGAACCTATAGAATGACAATGCCAGCGTGCATTATTAATGTCATACACAAAAGCCTTTCCCTTCCGAACAGCAAAACTGTACTATAATCTAGTTCCTGTATTGAAAGGGATCCATGTGCACGTTTAGTGGTAACAAGCTCTGAAGAGCGACAGAAATGGACGTTAACAGGAAAAAAAAGAACCATAGCAAAGTCTGATGAAAAGTTTCCCCATTGGCACTAGGCAGATAATGAATAAACGGTGGTGAATCCACAGTCGTCACCAGCTGATCTCTCTTTTCACTACAGCTCAGAGGTTCTGCGTCAGAGATGAAGTGTGCAAGGTCACTGCTGAGCGCCGGAGAAGGGAGACTTTATTATAGGATGTATAATAACCTTCTAATTACAATGAATGACACAAGAACATCTGAGTGTAAGAAATGCTTGTGCACAGGGCCTCTCCCTCACAAATATAAGTGTACCTGTTATCTACACACACAGACTGGGGCACTAACTAAAGTACAAAAGTGTGGCCTGCAGGGCAAGAACCGCTATGTGACATCATTTAACTAACTGAGATTAAATGGATGGAGTAGGTGTGTTTAGGGGGCATTCTTTATTCTGGGGAGGGACAGCACAGCACATATTTCTCCCCCACAATAGAGAGACACAGCTGATCATCCCTAATTTCCAGGGAGAGACCCAGGTTTTAAAAATGTGTCCATGGAATTTTTGGCGTCCTTGTTTCACCAATTGTCCAACAAATTTTCTCTTAATCTGTATAAAAGATGACGCTCACACTAGCTGTTTTTATTCTCTGGTCTATGTAAGTTAACATTTAATTAAAATGCAAAATTATTAGATTACAATTATGTTCAGTGAACATGTCGTGATGGAAGTTGTAGTGCACCATGGTCTGCACTGTGTGTACCTGCTTACATCCACCTTCCTGTCTCGGTCTATACATTTACAGGGACGGCTTTTGTACCTCCGAATTGTGCTTTCTACGAGTAAGTACATTTCGACAAACACACAAAAGTGACACATGTGGTAAAGAAAGTCCTGGGGGCATATTTACTAAACTGCGGGTTTGAAAAAGTGGAGATGTTGCCTATACTAACCAATCAGATTCTAGTTATCATTTATTTAGTACATGCTACAAAATGATAACTAGAATCTGATTGGTTGCTCTAGGCAACATCTCCGCTTTTTCAAACCCGCACTTTAGTAAATATACCCTCCTGGGGGTAAATGAATCAAGCTGAGAGTTTTTCAGCGGGTTTGAAAAACCAATCAGATTCTAGCTATCATTTATTTAGTACATTCTACAAAGTGACAGCTAGAATCTGATTGGTTGCTATAGGCAACATCTCCACTTTTCAAACCCGCCGGAAAACTCTCAGCTTGATACAATTACCCCCTTATGTCCCTCACTCTCATGATTACTTTAAGACATATATAATTAAATTCATACTTTGCAACATTAGTCCAGGAAACATTAGGCCAAAATATGCCCTGCCTCCAATCCATGCAAACCCAGCCACCCGTTCACACAAATCCCACCCCAATCCTCCTAATCATGCCCCCTATCTAATCAGCCACACCCACTTTCTGATGAAGCCACACCCACTTCATCTCTAAATACCACCCCAAGGTAAGAAAACGGGTTCTGAAATTGGGAAACTTAATGGATATGTAAAAAGCTGTATTTTAGGAGAAAAGCAGAAGAGTTGAAGTGAGTGAAGGGAAGGCAGTAATGTGGTATCACAATGGACTATTGCTTAACTATTTGCAACTAAACCTACAAGCCCACAATTCGTTCTCACAGAGCAATTTTACAAAGGCATTCCCAAAATCCAGAAAGTGGGAGAGGTTTGGACATGCTCCTAGTTATGTGCAAGGTGGATAATTCCTGAGAATTCTGAGAATTCACCGGGAACCAGTGACATCACATATATTACCTATAATATTAGTACAGCAACAAAGCGGATGTCTCCACTGGGTGTAAATGCCGGATATATGTTAATATACTAAAAAAAAAAAGTCGGTTAAGAACTTTCTTTGTGCTTGGTGACTAATGTCTCTAATTTTACTGAATAATTATAGAAAAATAAAGTGGAAATTAACCCTAATTATCTATAGGTTATATTTGACTTTTAACTTGATATATTTTTGGGAAATTGTCTTTAACTCTTTTGTGACTGGAATCAAACAGCTGGAGGCAGACGGGGACATACAGGATGAGATATAGAGCTACTCCATAGTTCCCAGTGTGGATATACAGGGCACAGTCATCATGCAGGTAAAGAGGTATCATTTAATATACAAGTTGCTATTATATAACAGATATATTTTTATCATTCACAAATACATTTGAGAAGTTTCCTATACTGCATACCTCCCCATAGCTAGTTCAGCAAAACTCCGCCCAGTTTCATCAAAACTCCAATCACATTAATGTGAGATTACGCCCCTTTCTGGATCTGAAAATCAGGAAAGTCCTGCTATATTAGGGACTGCTGGGAGATGTGATAGTATTGTAGAAATAAATGCATACACATGAACTACATGGAGAACATGATGAAGGCCGTGTCTCGTTTCTTTATCTGCCTAGGGAGAATTATTTTTATATATAATTTCATTAATTCAAGCGAAGTCTGTTCACCATAGGATGGATTTCACAAGGCAGGGGCAAAATGCCAATATGACCTTGTGATTCGTAATTTCTTGATTCACAAAGTTTATGGCGGTCACTTCCTATAGTGCACACTGGACAACGGCTTGGTTTTGTATACGTCAATGTGTACGCCCAGCCTACGCTTTCAGGACATGTCCCTGCAACCTAGACATTGCAGAGGTGCAAGAACAATCTCTACCATGGTATCATACCTTTCTAGAAAAATAACTTTTCCAGTTTCATCCTAAAATACGGCTCAGTTTGGAATAAATAATCGGTTAAATTAAGAACATGAAAGGAAGGAGTCCCCATTACATGTGACATTTTGTATTGGTTTTTTTCTTACAATTATCACAATGCTCCTAAGGGGCGTATTCAATTGTTAGCGGTAACGCTGATAAACGAGCCTCAGCAACAACTGACTCAGTGTAGGGCATGCTGGGACTTGTAGTTCCAACCACAGGTTGCTCACCTCTGGCTTAGTATAGGGTATGCTGTCTATTTAATAAGACCTCTCTGATAACAAGATATTCTATCGCTGCTGGCATACAGCGGCCATGCTGGTTCGGTTGTGATGGGGGCATGGCCATGCCCCCAGGGGGCTGGCGAGTGCTGTATCTTCCTTCCCCCCCAACATTCACACATTACCCTGGGCCTTAAATTCGGGACTGTCCTGCTGAAATCAGGACAGCTGGGAGGTATGCAATGTTCAGACTACGTCTGGAAGTGGGTTTCTTCTCTGGTCTCTGCTCTATAAAGCCATGTGCTGTGGAAATTTAGACGCCCTTGCCCATATTACGACCGTGCGCTACAGGGCAGACGTTCTGTACTTTTGTAATTGACCTTTATGTTTTTATTATTACCATTTATTTATATAGCGCCACTAATTCCGCAGCGCTGTACAGAGAACTCACTCACATCAGTCCCTGCCCCATTGGGGCTTACAGTCTAAATTCCCTAACACACACACACACACACACACACACACACACACACACACACACACACACACACACACACACACACACACACACACACACACACACACACACACACACACACACACACACACACACACACACACACACACACACACACACACACACACACACACACACACACTAGGGTCAATTTGATAGCAGCCAATTAACCTACCAGTATGTTTTTGGAGTGTGGGAGGAAACCGGAGCACCCGGAGGAAACCCACACAAACACGGGGAGAACATACAAACTCTTCACTCCTGCACATGTCTGGTACCGCAGCAGTAAGAATTATTGCATCTATTGTAGGGTCAGCAACATCCGGCATGCGCTGCACATGTATCAGTTTGATCTGGCACGCCAGAGCTGCTGCACTAAAGCAGATTGATGAAACTGAACTGCTGCGCATGAAACGGAGCTATTGCGAAACTGAAGACGTGTGTGATGGGGGGATTATCATACATAAGAAAACAGCTGCCTACGCAAGTTAAACTGGGGGTACGACTATGTGGCATATAAATTAGAGGCACTACAATGTGATATAATATGAACTGGGGGTACGACTGTGGTATAATATGAACTGGGAGCACTTCTATTTGGCATAATATGAATTGGGGGGCACAACTTTAAGGCATAACTTTAATTGGGGGCAATACTGTGTGGCATAGAAATATTTATTTGTTGGTTCCATTACTATTAATATTGTCATGTTATTAGCATGATAAAATAAAAAATAATTTTTATATATATATGCACAACTGTATTGTATTTCCCCATTTTTGTTTGTATCATTGAACTTAAAGAAAACTACATTCCACCTTTAAGATTCAAATAAACCATACCTCTAATGGATAAAATTATCAATTAAACGGGCGAAAGCTTTGCCCAGCGTTAGTGACAATAACCTTTGAACCGAACATCTCTCACTTTTACACAACATGGATTTGAAAAACAAAAATAAAAAATAAGTAAAAGGCTTCAGCCTAGCGTATCCTTACTGTGCTCTGCCATTCCATTGAGAAGTAAGTTTAGTAACGTGGTTAGACAGGCTGGAGGATCGGAGTGGTGGGGGTGTACTTGGCATGACCCCAGTCATTGTTCATCTACTCACTGGTCTTCTGTTTGGCTCCAGTGTCTCCTATATACGCCTGCCAATCAACAGTGCCATGTGGTCACGAATTATGGGCAACTATCTGTGCTCCCGCTGAACATATCTGTACAAACTCCGTATCACATTTGTGAAAAATGTTCTGATGCATAAAGAGCCTAATCTTATCCACTACAATTTCCTTTTTTATTTATGACTTCTATCCCACATGCGTTATCAGATAGTATGAGAATCGCTGAACACATGCCAGAGCCTTCAACGTGAGTCTGCATGAACAGCACTCCAGACCCTGGTACATCAATAAAGATAGATTGGACAAAATGTGCAAACTATAAAGGTCTATTTATGTATGAACGCATTTGTGGGCCGCTAAGTAGCATCTCCTATTGACGATGATCACAAAGATTAGAGATGCATTTTCGGATCGATTTATGATCCGACAATGCATCCGAAAATGCAGCTCAGGCTGGCGTACATTACCGTATGTGTAAAATTCAGGTCTGCTGCATGGGGAGAGTATTGCTATACGGGGATCTTCAAATCCATCACCGTATCTTACTGCTCTCCCCTCCGGTCACTATCGCAAAGGTGACCACTTTGTAATATTGACCATAGAGGAACAGCAGTCTTTCGTGACTGCTGTTCCTGTTGACGTTTTTTAATAAATGCACTCGATCTTTCAATCCTTATATTTGCGATTGTGTTAAACATTCGTTCATTCCTAAATATGCCCAATAGACATTTTCAGATGGCATCAGCAACAGACTACAAGCTCCAACAAGCTAAGCTTGGCAAACTGACTCCAGTTCACAGGCCCCATACAAAACGATGGGGACTATGGTACTGACTGTTAGTTTGGTGCAGTCTCCTGATTTGGCCTATTTTTAAAAAGCCCTAATCCTAATAGCGGTTTCCGCATGATTTAAAGCAAATAAATCCTTGATAAAAAGGGCCCCTTAATCTTATTTGATACTAGAATTTGCAGATATAAGATGCTATTTCTTATCACTCCATTCACTCAGAAAGTGCCAGTGTCAGAGGTAGGGACGGTGGGAATACACAGCCCAATAACTCCTGGATCTACCAATCTCCCTGACGGAGAACAGAACTGGGAATCTCTCACGTGGTCGCCCTTTGATTTCTCTTCCAGTGGGGTTTCGCTTTCATGTAAAACGGATGAATTGTGATTTTTACGGGAGCGTTGACACATGGACTCTTTCTTCAAGGTATTATGTTGAAACGCGCTGCTTGTGTAAGGTGATCCTCACATCTAAGGTGTGTTTTACCTTCAATAACTGCTGTACGTTCCAACATAGAATATGCTCATAATGAGGTATGGGACACAAGTGAATACAACACAAAAGACCCCTGGATCGGACGAGGAATAAACCATTAAGTTCCTGCTAATCCCCATTCTCTTGTTCCATTCTGCTTTTAAAGTCTGGTTACTATTAATACAGCATGCTGAGGAATGAGTAATTCAGAGAAAATATAATGTATCATTATTGCACATATTGTATTACAGGTTACTATAACTCAAAGTATACTGTGTCTGCTATTACCACATATACTGTAGTTATTCATGCATGTGCAGTTTCTTTAGTTAACTATTGCACATGCGGTATGCTGAGTTGAAAACTATTATGGCAATGAATGTACATATTATATACCTATAGTATAATGTGCATATTATATACTAAAGCATACAGCCTTCTAAATTGACAGTCTATTTGTGCAGCGCACTAGATCCACAAATGCATTGTGATGTAACAAAAGCTTCTGCTGACCTTGCGTGTCTTTGCATGAAATAGAGCATGGATTTGCACAGCTAAATGCAGAGTGAGTACATTTTGCACTTAATGATGGACAGATCTAAGTGTTTCTAACTGCTGCGGGATATGTCTAATTATGTATCGCGCTATGCCATCTTTCCACAAAATAAAATGTAATTTTACTATATGAGGCATGTGAATGATAGGATTAGCTGGAAATCGAGCACATATGAAGGCGTTCTAGATGTTACAGAGTGCTGCAGGATTTCCATCCAAACACAATTTGTTCTATAATAAACTCTCCTACCCCTAATTTTTAGAATGGTAGGGGTCAGATGTGTTCATAAATATATAGACTAATCAGGTCAATTATGAAACACTATTTTATTACCCAGTTATGGTTTAAAAAAAACATATTTATGTTAATTAAAGTTCAGTATGTAATCCTTAGGGGGAACATAATGGATTAAAGCAATACTTCTCATTATACATTTTATAAATACCTCTGTATGAATGTGTAACCACTGGAAGTAACCAGATAACATGAAACAATGATATTTACAGGCCCCATAAGAAATTATGTATTTCCCCAACGAATCAAGATAACTTAATCATGTTTCCCATGTATATGTTCAGAAAAGTATACCATATTTAGTGAAGTAATGTCATATCTAAATCCATATCTATCCACATGGGAGTCATATGTTTAATAACTAATTATTGAACTTGGAGAAGACGGCAATAAATCGGTTGTAAAACAGATTAGAATCACAGTACACCTCTTTCAGTGGTGTTACGTTACGATGGGGAGGTGGGGGGTAGAAAAGAACAAGGTTTAATAAGTAATGTACTGATCTGGAAAACTAACACTTTTTTGGGGATCTGTCTGCTACTGAGAATTTATCTACCTTGTAGCTTTCCCAGATGTGGCAGATTACATGAAATAATATGTGACTGTAATTATTTTTGCTGCATTTTATTTCTGTTTTTAATTTGGCATCTGGAGGGGGGTAACTGACGTTACATAGAAGTGTGTCCCTAAATAGTAGAAGTTGCCCAAAGGTAGACATCACTGTAAAGAAAAGGACATTAAAATATATGACACTAGGGAGAGCCTACTTACGGGCACAAATTGTTTGAAATAAGGGTAAACTGAACAGTACATTGGGAGACAAGCAGAAAAGTTTAAATTAATGATGGGGGTAGGCCAGGGTCAGCCCTGGAATCTCCAGCTCCCCCATGACGGAGTTTACGAATGCTCCGCTCCCCCATAACCTGGCACCTCTTCCGATCCCTGCTCTGTACACCGTGGTGACTCGGATGTCCAAGGGGCCGGCGCATGTGCCGAGAAAGATATAAGTATAAGCTAGTGCTCTTCATAACTATAACCATTATCTCTCTTACTTTGACAATTATTGTATTGAAAGCTAGTACTACAAATACTACAACAATGGTTATAGTTACACGAATATGGAAGGACGTCTATAAAACTGATTCTACAGGTAACTGTGAAAGAAAAAGTTGTGTTGCCCCTAGCAACCACTAAGAGTCTGTCATCTTTCTAATAAAGTTTAGAAAATGAAAGGGAATGTCTGATGGGTTGCTAAGGGCAACACCTCCTTTTCTTCAGCATGGTTGTCCAGGGAGATGCAATTGTGGTTGCTTAGCAACCAAGATGCCGGACCCTGTCTTTGATGGCCGCAGAGTCGAGCCCCTTCCCCACAAAACTAGAATAGCAATAGTGGGAGGAAGGTGACCGTATAAAGAAAGGGCCATTGAGACAACTGGATGTGTGTCCCAAACATTAGGAAACAAATACTGATGTTGAGATCAGCATTTTAGAAGTAGCCAGAGAGAGGAATGAGAGGAAACTGTCAGGAGTTACCCTTAAATCAGGATAAACTAGAGACCTCCAACATGAGGGACATATCCATAGATATTGTTCTTGTACATACCACTCCCTGGTGTTTCGGAGAAATCAGGCTATATGATCTTATTAAGTTTGTAGAAAGTTCATTATCACTGAGTTAAAGCCCCAGCCAACAACTGCAGGAGAACCCGGTCTATCTGTAGATACATAGCCACTTCTCAAAAATTGAATAAGATTACCATGTAGTTTGATGGTAATTCGGTCATTTGTAATGGTAATCCTACAATGTTTGTCATACGGGTCTTCAAGCAGGCAGACCACCCAGGTATATAGAGAGATAATGTACAGGTATAGCCTAAACTTTAATCAGAAATCACTCTGAAAGATGAGAAGAATTTGAGCTGTTGGAATGGGCTGATGCCTTGTGCACTCTTAAGCAAAATGATCAGGATGCTTTTAGGTGCAACAATTGCACTGAACCACAGCAGCCAATCGGCTTTCATCTGATTTCTTTGCAAGTTAGACAATGCAAACAAGTGTGTGACCGGTTGCTATGGGTTACTGTGCATTTAATTCCAATGCTAGATAAGCGTCTGATTGGCAGCCGTGGATTGCTAAGTGCAGTGTTAACAACTGAGCACACCTGACATGTACAGAATGACAGTCCAGCCTACAGGTCTAGTGACATCTCTTCTGCCTGCATGCCTTCCTGCAAACACACATATGTACTGCACCTTGGGCCTTAGGTAACTACAAGGAGTCACTGGAATGTGTCTGATGAGCAAAGGAGGAAAATTAGAGCAGCGGCTGAACAATTATAGAGGAAGCACGGTGTAAAAATAGACTGCAGGCAAAGGGCTCGTAATGTACTTTACAATTACCTATTGAACAATATATATTAAACGGCAATGGAACCAAATGATTAACTCGTTGAACTCAACCCACTATTTTTTTTTAGCATTTCTTTACATGACAAGTTAAACCTTGTGGACATTTGTTTCTTTAGAATTAGATAAAACAGACATCAAGGATCTGATTTACAGGAGAGAATGAAAGTTGAGTGGGGACATGGCGTAAAAATGGACGTGGTTGCGAGGGACTGGGGCATGAACGCATCCGTTAAATCTAATTCTAAAGACAAAATGGTCACAAATGTAAATATGTTAAGAATATGTCCTGTTCTCAGACACCAGAGACTGGAATTAGGGCTAATTTGTTGGATGGATTTGGATGAGGGGGGATATCAAGTTCACCCTTGAAAAATGAATGTCAAAAACATTTTTCAGGTTTGCTTACTCCTTAAATAGCGAAACGCATGAGCATGATTTATTGTGTGCTTTAGGCACTCATTCTCTGTATATTTCCACTTGCCATATTGCTTATCTATCTTACTGAATGGATGCAGGGATTTTGTAGCCAGTAATTAAACATCCGCATAGATAACAACACAATATATGTTATATATAATTATATATATGCAACGATTATGATAAATGAAATTATGGTTCAAGATCAAGCAGAGCTTCTGTTTGGTAGAACTTAATAAAACAGTCTGTACACTCCTGAGACAAATACAGTAATATAAATTAAATAACAGGAGTATTTATATAGAACTATAAAAGTTCAATCTTTTGCAGCTTGTTGTCTTGTTCGGAGGGAGGCGCTTCTCTATCTTCCATCATTCTGAGCCAGCAGAATAAGACTGACAGGCTTGCCCTCTACGAATTGGTGGATTCATACAAAGGGACAGAACTAGCTATGTTGCAGTAGCTCAGATGATTGAAATGACAGATTTTTGGATCTTATATACCATCAAGCCACCCTCATAAAGGTGAGTAATGTGGCTTCAGCTGTTTCTAGTGATGAGGGAGGTCAAAGTCTTTTTATAGGTTTACTTTTCAACAGAGCTGAAGTCAGGGTAACACTGAATAGTGGACAGGGGCTTTGTGGCATCTCCCCACCCGTAGGCTGGTCCCAGGGTGGGCTACCTTTGGCTGGGTCACTGGGCCACCTGCATTTTTTCCTTAAAAATGATCCTAGCAGGCTGTTGAGTTTAGCCCCCCGAGTAAAATTTGCCAGCACTCCCCTGACAGTGGAGTACATTTATGTACACTGATAAAAAAAAAGCTGCTGTAAACAATTACAGCCAATTAGACATAATAAAGCATTACAGTTAGAAACACAGGGCCTGATTCATTAAGGAAAGATAAACAAAAAATGAAGTAAGTTTTGTTACTCAAGTTTTCTGGACAAAACCATGAGCAATGTAAGGGGAGCAAATTAGTTTATTATTTTGCACAAAAGATAAATTCTGGCTGTTTTTTCATGTAGCACACATATACTTGATAGCTTATTTGTACGCTTAAATTTAAAGATGATCTAGGAGATGCCATACCCCAAGAATAAATCTGTCATCACATTTTAAATTTACCCCCCCCCCCCCTCCAATGTAACATGGTTTTGCCTTATTTACTTAATTTTGCTTAACTTTCCTTAATGAATCAGGCCGTCAGGGGTTAGAAAGTGCAAAGTAGAATTGTGGCGAATGAATCAGAACGACTGACAGCAGCCACAGGTAAATGTGACCAGTTGCACCAATATTGAACAGACCAAAGGTCACTGAGACGGGGTGTACTCGCCGAAGCGGCACTTGTATGGTCAAGCATTGCTACATACATTCCCAGCATGTCTGCAGCTTTATAGGCCCAGGCACAACTGGATCTTCTCCTATCCACATTTATTTGAAGTCTGACATATGAAAATGAATTATGATGAAATCCAATAAAAGAAACTCTACGTTTTAGTAATGCATAAAATATTAATGCCAATAAAAAAAAACAATTCATAGTGAAAGTTCCATATAACAGTACAGCTGCATTGTCCCTGTCTGCCCGCTATAGGATTGAATAATCCCTACATTTAAGGCGTCTGAGTTTTGTTCACGGTTGATGACAACGCTGAAAATGTTTAACACTTTATACACCAAATTCTGTCTTGGGTATCAACATAGAAGTTCAGCCGACTATGCAATGTTCATTTCCTTTCGGATAACATATTGAGTTCAGAAGCCACACCTATTGCGCAAGAAGCACAAAAAAAGCTTTCCCGACCCCACAAGAATCCTAAATTGGGCAATACACGACAGTTGACCGTGATGAGTGCATTTTAGTTTAGGCAACACAAAAAAGTGTTCAAGACCAAGGCTTATGTTTGATCAGTCATGCAACATGGAAAAAGGTCACTCGTCCTGTATAGACCACGTCAGGAAGTAGAGAAAACCTTCACCAGCAAATCCATAGGTCTGCCAAATCCCAACCACTTGGCCCGTTTATTAGTCTGACAACTTTGTATTGCACTCCAAGAAGCATATCTGTGTATTTTATATTGGGAGGAACATAGAAGAGCCCACTGTCTTTGCATCCTACATCTGTAGGCACAAGGACGATTCACCAGTCCATCATTTGTGTATTCTACTTCTGGAGGTACAGAGGGAAGCAAGGATCAATGAAAAAATTAGATTTGATTTTGCAAGGCAAAATATTTAAATGAGATTTGAGGGGGTGCATTTATGGGGACATTGCCTGCAAGTGGGGACCACAGAGTCTCTTTCCCCCGCAAGAGGATTCTTATGGTTGTCATTATAATCATATACTCTGAGTTCGATAATTCAGCTCAAATAGAAAATTTAAATACACAAAGATAACATATGCAATAAAACATACTTGCCTACTCTCCCAGAATGTCCGGAAGGACTCCCCAAAATTCGAGCAGTCACTGTCCTGGATCCCTGGGCGGAGGTGGGGCTTAATGACGTTAATTGCGCCATTAAACTCCTCCCCCACCTTGTAATGCAGCGACTCGTGACAGGGAACATCACCTACACACTGCCTACTTCCACTTTTGGGGTGGTCTTAAAGTGGAAGTAGGCGGGACTTTGAAGTGGCGTTATTATTCTTTCCACCAATCCTGCCATTAGTTGGTGCCTCCCTATTTTCTGGTGCGAGCACAGTGCTACAAGAAAGAAACCCTAGTATATCTTGCTGTACTGATCACATGACAAATAATAATAATAAAAGAAACCTAAATGAATTCTTTCAGACAACACCGTATTAAAATAATATAGGTGCTTTCATTGTCTAACCTGCACTAGACAGATACAAGCTGAGTGCAGATTGGCTGCCATGGATTCAAGGATTGTGCACCTATATGCAGTGTTTATAAATATGCATTGACTTAAAATTGAAAAAGTGCAATGACCCACTGCAACCAATCAGCAATGACCTTTCATCTGTCTAGTGCAGGTTAGACAATGAAAGAAGACATTTGACTGGGTGCTATGGTGCATTTCCACCATCCAGCTACGCTAATAAGTAATCCTTAGGGGGAAATGTATCAAACTGCGGTTATATTTTGGCCGGTTTCAAAACGGCAGCTGTGTGAAAGGGCGAAATGATAGAAAACCGCTGGACAAGTGTCCTTTCCAAAAACACCATATTACAAATCGCTATCCCGCCTTGTAGCCATGATCAGAGCACAATGTATCAAGCAGAGGGAAAACATTGCAAATATAGAGTTTGATCTGAAATTCTCTGCAACCATCACATAGGACATGTACTTACTTCAATGCATGTATAATAAATATAAGATCTGAAGAATAAAATGTATTATTTCTCATCTTTGCGACTGGAATTTCCGATTATTTCTTACGATTTGTTATTTCAGAGAATTCTTAGAAATTCATATTATATTCCACCTTGTACTCTGGACCAGATATTTTTATGTCCTATTTATGCAGTATATATAAGTATGAATATCATGCACATACAGTCATGGCCAAAAGTTTTGAGAATGACACAAGTATTGGTTTTCACAAAGTTTGCTGCTTCAGTGTTTTTAGACCTTTTTGTCAGATGTTGCTATGGTATACTGAAGTAATAGTACAAGAATTTCATAAGTGTCAAAGGCTTTTATTGACAATTAAATTAAGTTTATGCAAAGAGTCAATATTTGCAGTGTTGACCCTTCTTTTTGAAGACCTCTGCAATTCACCCTGGCATGCTGTCAATCAACTTCTGGGCCACATACTGACTGATGGCCGCCCATTCTTGCCTAATCAATGCTTGGAGTCAGAATGTGTGGGTATTTGTTTGTCCACCCACCTCTTGAGGATTGACCACAAGTTCTCAATGGTATTAAGGTCTGGGGAGTTTCCTGGCCATGGACCCAAAATTTCGATGTTTTGATCCCCGAGCCAGTTAGTTATCACTTTTAGCTTATGGGAAGTTGCTCCATCATACTGAAAAAGGCATTGTTCATCACCAAACTGTTCTTGGATGGTTGGGAGAAGTTGCTCTTGGAGGATGTTTTGGAACCATTCTTTATTCATGGCTGTGTTCTTAGGCAAAATTGTGAATGAGCCCACTCCCTTGGCTGAAAACCAATATTTGTGTCATTCTCAAAACTTTTGGCCATGACTGTATCTATGCAGTGGCCGAAGTGGAAATTTAGAAATGGCGGTATATAAAATGTAATGGGAATGTGAGTGAATGGAAATCATTTTACGAAGAAGACAGCAAGAGAAGTGGCGGCATGACATACCACCATACACACCCCATTTCTACCGCTATATAGAATTTGTGCCCATTCATTCTGTAGAGCATTTATGAGGTCAGGCACTGATGTTGGAGACCTGGTTCACAATCTCCGATCCAGTTCATCCCAAAGGAGTTCAATGGGGTTGAGGCCAGGGCTCTGTGCAGGCCAGTCAAGTTCTTTCATACCAAACTCATCAAACCATGTCTTTGTAGTCCTTGCATTGTGCACTGGGCACAGTCATGTTGGAATAGAAAAGGGCCTTCCCCAAACTGTTGGCACAAAGTTGGAAGCATAGCATTGTCCAAAATGACTTGGTATGCTGAAGCATTAAGACTGCCCTTCACTGGAGATAAAGAGGCCTAGCCCAAACCCTTAAAAACAGCCCCATATCATTATCCCTCCTCCACTAAACTTCAAATTTGGCATAATGCAGTCAGGCAGGTAACGTTCTCCCGGCATCCGCCAAACCCAGACTCGCCCATCTGACTGCCAAACAGAGAAGCGTGATTCGTCACTCCACAGAACACGTTTCCACAGCTCCACAGTCCAGTGCCGGTGTGATTTACACCACTCCATCCGACGCTTGGCATTGGTCTTGGTGATGTGAGGCTTGTATGCAGCTGCTCGGCCATGAAAACCCATTTCATTAAGCTCCCGGCGCACAGTTTTTGTGCTTACATTAATGCCAGTGGAAGTTCGGAACTCTTCAGCTATGGAATCAGCAGAGCGTTGGCTACTTTTACGCACTATATGTGCCTTAGCAGTCATTGACCCCACTCTGTGATTTTACGTGGTCTTCCGCTTCATGGCTGAGTTGCTGTTGTTCCTAAACGCTTCCACTTTCTAATAATATCACTTACAGTTGACTGTGGAATATCCAGCAGGGATGAAATTTCACGAACAGTCTTATTGCAAAAATAGCCTCCTATCACAGTACCTCACTTGTAGTGACTGAGCTCTTCAGAACGTCCCATTTTGTATCACAAATGCTTGCAAATGGAGACTGCATGGCTAGGTACCTCTGGCACCACCGTATACCCCCCACTAGATATATATATATATATATATATATATATATATATATATATATATATATATATACACAAAAATATATATATAAAATGTAAGTGATTAGAATGTGATAGTGTTATAATGAAGGCAGTAGGAGAAGCGGCGGTATGAAATATACACCTCACTTCTACCACTGTATCTGTGTAATATCTGATGACAACTATTTAAATTATTTAGTGCTACTTTAACAAAACAATCTCCTCTACTCTGTCTACTCCTATAGCTCCTCCAACCTTGATCAACTAATATAAGGAAGTAGCCACAGAGTATTATAGAGATGGTTAGGTCACTTTCAAATATGCCGCCATTCCCTTAAACTGATGGCGGTTTGTAAACCGCTGCACCACGTCATTGTTTTGGGTTTTGACCCTCCAATAATATATCCGAAAGTTTGACGGTGCATCAGTTTCCAGACTTCCGGAAAAACCACAAAGATTAATACATTTCCCTGTCAGTGTCTGGAAAGATATAGATTTTATAGAGAACGAATCCAAGGATGCGTCGCTCGGTCTCCCCCATTTAATATTAAGATTGCTTTATTTGGTCTTGCAATGTGCCGTTTTCACATTAATTATTAATGGCTATTAATAGTATGTACAAAGTGAGTGTTTCTTGCATTTATTTTGGATGTTGTACCATGATTCCCGAGAGATTTCCTGAGGGAAACTCCAGTGGACAAACTCTGTATGAACTTGTCTACTCCTAGTTAGTAAACAAGCCTTGTATATACTGAATACTGAATGTTCTATGCAGCAAAGTCCAGTAAATGACTACAAACCTTGGATAAATACGCTAACGTTGGATCGATTGTACGGTGACATTTTACAAGTACACAAGACGATTTCAACCTTAGTACAGTTTATAAACTCGTACCCCAAAAAACATAAATATCAGGGGGTAAATGTATCAAGCTGAGAGTTTTCCGGCTAGTTTGAAAAGTAGAGATGTTGCCTATAGCAACCAATCAGATTCTAGCTATCATTTCGTAGAATGTACTAAATAAATAATAGCTAGAATCTGATTGGTTTTTCAAACCCGCCGGAAAACTCTCAGCTTGATACATTTACCCCCTGATGTCCCTGTTTTCTAAACATAAACATTTCATTTACGAATAAGAGAAAGAAACGTCAATATCAAATGACAACAGTGTCCTATATTTAAAAGCATAAAACATAAACAAGAAAAAACAAGATTACATGACAATATTTCTTCGAACATGAATCCCTTTGTTGAATCCTTTCACTTGCTTAAAATTAAACACTTTAAAGAAAAGATGAGTTCCTGACAAAAAATATAATTTATAAGTCGCACAATACGCGGGAAGTAAATGCATTTAATTGTCAGCCTTTGCGCATACAGGTTTTATGAGGCCTCATACAGTCCCAATATTTTGGGCACCGACAGCACCCCTGCGTGTTTAGGTCAAGGATGCAGTAGTAGGAGAGAGGATGGCAGAGCTGGACCATTGGAGCCTCGGGGAGGAGGGATCCACCAGACCAGGGTAACACTGGGTAGCACTCTTAGTTTTGGGAGGAAATCTACTTTAACTTGAGGGCTATACCCAGGGACGCCGGTGGCTGTGTAGTGGGAGGAGCCACTAACCTTGTGTGGATACGCCCCCCTCAGTGGCTATGGGTCCCAAGAAGTTGCTGTT
The DNA here is from genome assembly GCF_038048845.1 of Mixophyes fleayi. Taxonomy (NCBI): domain Eukaryota; kingdom Metazoa; phylum Chordata; class Amphibia; order Anura; family Limnodynastidae; genus Mixophyes; species Mixophyes fleayi. Next base: position 12,145,634 of record NC_134410.1, read on the forward strand.
CTAGGGTCCCAAATTCCTCTTGCTGGCCCTGGATATGCCTAATTAAAATATGTGTCAGTGACATTCCTGACCGGGAATGGATGAAAAAAAATCCACGTGTGTTCACAAAAAGTTACCGAAATCACTGCTTGAGGGTGGAAACTTCAGTCTCACGATCTTCACCTCGGGCGTTCGGTGACCTGGATTCAGAGGTGACACAATGTATCCATCCGGAATACCTCTTAAAGCCCAGGAGATTGATTTTACTTTCCAAAGTAAAACAGGATTTTATTTTTTTTTAGACTTGATGGATTGTTTTTCTGGCTAAATATAGCCCACAACATGGATGGTTATATCACATAATGGTAATGACTACCACACAACTGTGTGCAACTGGGATATATATAATATATATTCATATACAGAGTGCATCCCTGTTCAGCTTCCTCGTTGTCGGGTACAATAAATGTGCTACACACAATCTACAGTATAAGAGACACATAATACAAATATTATGTCATTTTCAATATCTCTACATTTGTGTCAATGTAACAGAATTGTATTTCGTACACAGAACAAGGACAGGGATTGTAGTTCTGCTGATGTGATAGACAGACAGACTGATAGACAGAAAGCTTACTTTGATATCTACACTTTGAAGCCGGGACGAGGGAGCCGTTTATTGGAAAGTGGAGATAACCAAGTTACATTAAGTGACGAAACACTCTGCATGGTCCAGAATGAAGGGAACGTTGGACACTTTAAGCAACGACTTGCAGTGTTAAGCGGATGCATGGCTTATAATCTGATATTATTCATGCTTTTCTGGCCCAGCGTGTTACATTATAGAGATAAGTATAGATGTACAACGTGTGTATGTACGTAACGCACATATAAAGGGGTCTCCTGACATTCCGTGGGGATGTTCTCGGAGGAAGGCTTTCGGGAGGCTAAAAATATTTTAATTAATATCTGTGCAGAATTCTCCCCGTCAGCTAAGAAAATGTGTCACAGCCTCTCTCCTCCTACCTGAAATCCCTCATCTCCTTCTCCCTCTTTATTGCTCATTCTCCCTCTCTCTCCCCTCACTCCGGCACTCACTTCTTTGTGTCATATTTAATTGCGGAACTGTGCCTTAGACTCTATATTTAGAACTAGAGACAGGGTAGAGATCAGGGCTGGGTATTACTACACAAACACACACAAGTATACAAAGCACACACAAACGTAGCATTTTACAAGGTGAAAAAACGATTGTACGACTTGAGCCTTACTTTACACGGTCATTTCAATAGACATTAACTGGTGCGTACTGCATGACTTCTACAGCTCGTTATCTCTCACCTACACACAGTACATATAGGGGTCTATTTATCATTAAGGGGTGATATGAAAGATCGCCGCAGACAACACTGGCTGGCAGCGGTAAGAATACTCTTACCGCTTTGCCAACCACTGCTGGGCCCCTCTGCAAATGAATGTGCCGACTTGATTTGGTAACAGATACCACAGCTGTGCACGGTAAATAGACTTCCCCCCGTCAATGGCTGGCGACGGTCTTCACTGACTCTGGGATTTAGTACATAAGGAGATGTCCTAAATCTCCTATTTATAAATAGACCCAATAGCCACTGGACTATAATTCAGCTGATGAATTAACTAGGGCCGATAACGAGCTAGATCAATATTCAGCCAATCAGTTCACTTGGATCTGGTGACATCACTGGCTGCTTCCAATGTGTATTGGTGACAGGTCATATTAGCTTCAAAATTGTATTGCCTAGCTACACAATTCTACACAACACGGTGGCTCAGTGGTTAGCACTTCTGCCTTACAGCACTGGGATCATGAGTTCAATTCCCGACCATGGTCTTATCTGTGAGGAGTTTGTATGTTCTCCCCGTGTTTGCGTGGGTTTCCTCCTGGTGCTCCGGTTTCCTCCCACACTCCAAAAACATACTGGTAGGTTAATTGGCTGCTATCAAATTGACCCTAGTGTATATGTGTTAGGGAATTTAGACTGTAAGCCCCAATAGAGTTCTCTGTACAGTGCTGCGGAATTAGTGGCACTATATAAATAAATGGAGATGACATATATATTTTTTATTTTCTGACAAAATATGTTCTACATAAACGTAATGTGCATGATGTCCATCTAGTAAATACTTGCCAACTCTCCCGCAAAGTCCGGGAGACTCCCGAAATTTGGGTCAGTCTCCCAGACTCCCGCGAGAGGTGGCATTTCTCTTGCATCCCGAAAATCCGTTGTTAAAATGACGCGATTCACCCCCGCCGCGACAAAATGTCATTTTATGATGCAATTCAAGGCGCCCCGCCCCCTCCAGCCCATTAGTCACGCCCCTCTCCCGGACGTCGGCAAGTATGATCTACTATACCAAAATAAACTTGTATTTATGGTATTATACAAATACATCTTAAGCATCCTGAATACATTCATGTTTCTCCAGGTCTGCATGAGCCATGTTTGCGTAAATACGCCTTTAATGTTAGTCTTCTTAGTCAATGTTTTAGAAAGGATTATATGCAAAAGTATGTGGGGATTGTTTTGAACGAAGGTCCTTATAATACTGCACGTGACGTGTTTAGATTCTCCTTCTCACCAGCACAGTGTGTCCGGAAACCGTTCCTACTCTTCAGCATCAATGGTAAATATAACGCAGCCTTAACAAGCACAACTCAGGGAAGTCATCAAGTTCTGGAACGGGGACCTCTGGTGGTGGGTTGAATTAGGACAAGGAGTTGTAACAAAACTCATTTACTTCTCTGTGTCTAGCTCAATGTTCCCATGGAAACATTTTAACAGGCACGCTCCCAAACATTATATCATCAAACACAGTGAGGTACAGGCTGCAGAGGGAAAGTTTAACATTTCAATGGGTTTTTAATCCTACAAATGTGCCACTGGATTTAGGATAACCTGTATATTATTGATAATGTTACAAGAAATGGGTAAGAGACTGGCAGGAGGTTATATAAAAGGGCAGAAAGGGGGTCAAGAAGAACAGAAAGAGGAAAGAGATGGATAATATTTGGAGATAGGACACGTTTATTGGGCTGAATGTATAATAAGAATTTATGGATGACAGATGAAGTCTCAAATATGCACTGATCGTGATATATGTCATTTATCTTCACTTAACATCAAAGGAAACAACTAAAATTATCCTTATTTATTTTAGTGTTCACAATATTTTGCCACAAATGTGTCCCAATAAAATGAGTAGTGACACGGAAGGATCATCATGTAAGACACAACACACAAAGCGGAGGGGGATTACGGGTTTAACCCCTTACATCACATATACATATATACATTGTTCTCACATTCTTGCATAACATTTCTTAGCTCTTAACTTGTCAAATCTTCCTATAGACAGTGTCTGATAATTAATAGAGAACTGGACTCAATTCTTCTCTGGACCTCTATTCTTTGAAAATGTCCTTTATTTGTTGTCCTGCTATAGATGTTTTTGGATAAACTCCTACATAAGGTCCCAAATGTGCCTACTTGGCGTGTCTATATCCCCCCGTATACTACTGGATGTGTTGCTGCTTTGTGGTATCTGTGATTGTGCAATATGTATTTTATGGTAATTTTTATCTGACAGTGAGTCAACCAGAGATATAGGGCTCAGAATGCAAAAAAAGCTAATTTTTTTTTATAAGAAAACTTTGCTGTTTGGTCATTTACAATTCTGTGAGGTGCAGGGCTTGCAGAACGAAGGTGAGTGAGATGTTATACACAGGATGCAGAAATAGGAGTGATGCAAGGGAAGGAATTCAGCATCCGTGGAGGGAGAAATGGACAACGAAAAACAGGGAAAGAAGACAAGAGAGAGAAGTAAAAGGAGGATGAGTAATAGGAGGAAATAAGAAATGAAATAGAGAAATGGGATGGAGAAAAAAGTGAGTGGGAGGCAGAGAAAGAGAAGGGAAGCTGAATGAACCGATATATACAGCGAGGGGAGGGGGAGACAGCGAGTTGGGAAAAGTGTATATGTGTGTGTGTGTGTGTGTGTGTGTGTGTGTGTCATGGGGGGGGGGGGGGTGTATTGAAATACAGCTTTGGAGGTCATCTCTACAGAAATACATGTCTGAATAACACCAGCTAATGGTGGGCTGTGACAATAGGGTGCTGGGGTCTCTCTCCATCCCCCTGGGATAGACCAGGAATCCCCCCACCACGCTAACAAATTCTATTCAATGATTAGCTGTAATTAGACGGCAGGAGGGGATGAGACGGAGGTGTGTGGGAGCAGGGAAAGGACATGGGAAGAGAAATGAGGCGACACAACGATCTGTTCATTAAACCCTTATTTTGGGATTCTTCAGTCTGTACATCTGTTCTGGGCATCTCTTCCTTCTCCAATCATCCATCTGTCTCGTATAAAATCACAGTCGGCTCATGTAATCTCACTCACTACAAGCACTCTAATACCTCCTGCCTGCTCATGTAATCTCACTCACTACAAGCACTCCGATATCTCCTGCCTGCTCATGTAATCTCACTCACTACAAGCACTCTAATACCTCCTGCCTGTTCATGTAATCTCACTCACTACAAGCACTCCGATATCTCCTGCCTGCTCATGTAATCTCACTCACTACAAGCACTCCGATATCTCCTTCCTGCTCATGTAATCTCACTCACTCCAAGCACTCCAATATCTCCTTCCTGCTCATGTAATCTCACTCACTACAAGCACTCCAATATCTCCTGCTGCTCATGTAATCTCACTCACTACAAGCACTCCAATATCTCCTGCCTGCTCATGTAATCTCACTCAATACAAGCACTACAATATCTCCTGTCTGCTCATGTAATCTCACTCACTACAAGCACTCCAATATCTCCTGCCTGCTCATGTAATCTCACTCACTACAAGCACTCCAATATCTCCTGCCTGCTGATGTAATCTCACTCACTACAAGCACTCCAATATCTCCTGCCTGCTCATGTAATCTCACTCACTACAAGCACTCCAATATCTCCTGCCTGCTCATGTAATCTCACTCACTACAAGCACTACAATATCTCCTGTCTGCTCATGTAATCTCACTCACTACAAGCACTACAATATCTCCTGCCTGCTCGTGTAATCTCACTCACTACAAGCACTCCAATATCTCCTGCCTGCTCATGTAATCTCACTCACTACAACCACTACAATATCTCCTGCCTGCTCGTGTAATCTCACTCACTACAAGCACTCCCAATATCTCCTGCCTGCTCATGTAATCTCACTCACTACAAGCACTCCAATATCTCCTGCCTGCTCATGTAATCTCACTCACTACAAGCACTCCAATATCTCCTGCCTGCTCATGTAATCTCACTCACTACCAGCACTCCGATATCTCCTGCCTGCTCATGTAATCTCACTCACTACAAGTACTACAATATCTCCTGTCTGCTCATGTAATCTCACTCACTACAAGCACTCCAATATCTCCTGCCTGCTCATGTAATTTCACTCACTACAAGCACTCCAATACCTCCTGCCTGCTCGTGTAATCTCACTCACTACAAGCACTCCAAATCTCTCGCCTGCTCATGTAATTTCACTTACTACAAGCACTCCAATACCTCCTGCCTGCTCGTGTAATCTCACTCACTACAAGCACTCCAATACCTCCTGCCTGCTCGTGTAATCTCACTCACTACAAGCACTTAAATATCTCCTGCCTGCTCATGTAATCTCACTCACTACAAGCACGCCAATATCTCCTGCCTGCTCATGTAATCTCACTCACTACAAGCACTCCAATATCTCCTGCCTGCTCATGTAGTCTCACTCACTACAAGCACTCCAATATCTCCTGCCTGCTCATGTAATCTCACTCACTACAAGCACTCCAATATCTCCTGCTGCTCATGTAATCTAACTCACTACAAGCACTACAATATCTCCTGTCTGCTCATGTAATCTCACTCACTACAAGCACTCCAATACCTACTGCCTGCTCACGTAATCTCACTCACTAGAAACACCCCAATATCTCCTGTCTGCTCACGTAATCTCGCTCACTACAAGCACTCCAATATCTCCTGCCTGCTCATGTAATCTCACTTACTACAAGCACTCCAATATCTCCTGCCTGCTCGTGTAATCTCACTCACTACAAGCACTCCAATATCTCCTGCCTGCTCATGTAATCTCACTCACTACAAGCACTCCAATATCTCCTGCTTGCTCATGTAATCTCACTCACTACAAGCACTACAATATCTCCTGTCTGCTCATGTAATCTCACTCACTACAAGCACTCCAATATCTCCTGCCTGCTCATGTAATCTCACTCACTACAAGCACTACAATATCTCCTGCCTGCTCATGTAATCTCACTCACTACAAGCACTCCAATATCTCCTGCCTGCTCATGTAATCTCACTCACTACAAGCACTCCAATATCTCCTTCCTGCTCACGTAATCTCACTCACTACAAGCACTCCAATATCTCCTGCCTGCTCATGTAATCTCACTCACTACAACCACTCCAATATCTCCTGCCTGCTCATGTAATCTCACTCACTACAAGATCGGTGGTAAGGTAAGCTCAAAGAAAGATATGAGATTTCAGAGAGCATCTAAAGAAGATTTGAAGGCTGTAGGAAAGTCTGATTGAGCGTGGTAGGGAATTGCATAAGTGGGGAGCAGCACGGGAGAAGTTTTGTAGGCGGGAGTGAGAGGTGGTTACCAGAGACAAGACACAGGTCAGAAGTAGATCTAATAGGGCGGGAGGGAGAGTATTTGATATGAGATTTGAGATGTATGAAGGGGTGGTGTTGAGGGTTTTGTAGGTAAGCGTGAGTAATTTGAATTGGATTCTGGAGGACACAGGGAGCCAGTGTAGGGATTTGCAAAGTGGTGCAGCAGATGTGGAGCGGTGAGAGAGGAAGATCAGTCTTGCAGTAGAATTTAGGATGGATTGAAGTGTGGATATATGGGTGTCAGGAATACCAGATAGCAGGAGGCTTCAATAGTCAAGACGTGAGATGATGAGAGAATGGATAAGAGTTTTGGTAGAATGTTGGGTAAGAAAAGAGCATATTCTGGAAATGTTTTTAAGGTTTTTAAGGTGGGAGAGAGTCTGGATGTGAGGAATAAAGCAGAAGGCGGAGTCAAGTGTGACACCGAGGCAGCGGGCTTGGGAGACCGAGGAAATTGTGGTGTTATTGACAGTGAGGGAGATTTCAGGGGAGGTGGTGGCTCTGGCAGGAGGTTAGAGAATAAGCTCTGATTTGGATATGTTGAGCTTTAGGTAGCGTTGGGACATCCATTCGGAGGCAGCAGAAAGACAGTTGGTTACATGAGATAGAACAGAAGAGAAGACGTGATCGGAAGAGATATATATTTCGGTGTAGTTAGCGTAGAGGTTTTACTGGAGGCCGAATGAGCGAATTAGTTCCCCAAGTGAAGAGGTGTACAATGAGAAAAGTAAAAAAAGGCCAAGAACAGAGCCTTAACAGATAGTACCTCAAAAAATATTCCTGGCGCAGAGATACTATGATCCCCAATAAATCGGAAGGCTGGTGATTCAATGCCTGCAGCTGTACAGAACCTGTGGGTTCTAACCAGAAGAAAACAATAAAAAACAATGACAGCGCTGGAAACTGAAATACACCGCCAACCGATTTTAATGTAGATACATTCATAAAATATATAAAAACAACAATAATATAAACACAGAAAAAATATATAGTCAGTGCACTGATGACAACACCACTATCTATATGGTCATAGACAAAGTGTATGTCTTATCAAATCCTAACAACATAACACATGATTCAGACCTGCTGAATAGGTCAACTATTCATATCACAACACAGTTTTATTAGAGATAATATCCTCCTGGTGTTTGAGGCTTAAAGGTACTTATTTCAACAGCTTTGATGAAACAGTCAATCTCCTATAGAACAATTCATCCCATCCGTAATATACGCGGCTAAGTGAGAAGAGTCTTTTATAGAAATTCCATATGCAGGTCGAGTTGTTACCCCTGATATTACTGTTTTATATATATATATACACAACTGTTGAAGCTCGATTATTAGGACATAAGTGATCGTTTCAATTCTCCAAGTATTTATCCATATTGATGAATTGTTCTATAGGATATTGACAGTTTCATCAAAGCCTCAAAACACCAGGAGGATATTATCTCTAATAAAACTGTTTCCAGCACTGTCATTGCTTTTTATTTTCAAGAACAGAGCCTTGTGGGACCCCCAACAGATAGTGGGAGTGGAGGGGAGGATGTGCCAGAGGTAGAAACACTAAAAGAGCGGTTCGATAGGTAGGAAGTGAACCAAGAAAGACTGGGTCACGTAGGCCAATGGAGTGAAGGGTGTGTAGGAGAAGAGGGTGATCAACAGTGTCAAAAGCATCAGAGAGATCCAGGAGGATGAGTATAGGGAGAAATGACACTTAGACTTTGCAGAAAGTAGATCATTGATAACTTTTGTAAGAACAGTTGGGGGCGGAAGCCTGATTGCAGAGAGTGGAGTTTGGTATGAGAGGAGAGACAGTGAGACTGGAGGATGTACACATAATCGCCCAAGTAGCTTGGAGACAAAGGTGGAGGATATAAATAGGGCTATAGTTGGAGAGAGGACTACAGAGTTGGAGAGAGTTCTATTGGAATTGGTGAGATGAGTCCATGTTTAAAGGAGGATTGAAATGTGTCAGTGGAGAGGGATAGGTTGAAGAGGGGAGCTAGAGATGCGCATGCATTGGTGGAGAGGGAGCGAAGAAGTTGGGAGGAAATAGGATGAATTTATAGTGGAGGATACCGGCATAGGAACCAGATTAACTCCAGTGGCGCTCTGCAGTGCGGAAGCAGTTTTGCAGGCAGTGGGTCTCTTTGGTGTGCCGTGTTTGTGGTTTGGATCTTCTGAGACTATATGTAATAGCTGGAGCTGCATTGTCTAGGGCTGAAGTGAGTATTTTGTTATAGAAGGAGGCAGCCTGATTAGAGCAGGACAGTACAGTCATGGGAGAAGGTTGTTGTTTTAGTGAATATGAGAAGTGAATTGGGCTAAGAGTTCTTAGGCGTCGCTGTGTACATGTGGTTCTGGGTACAGGGGAGGGGGTGAGGTCAGGTGAGGCTGAAGGACAGGTTGTGATTGGTGGGTGGAGACACCTACGTAACCTGAAAGTGCATCTCGATGTGTACAGAGGTGGACAAATCTCCTGAGGAGCATGGGGCAAATGTTTAAAGGTCTTGTCAAAGTCCGACCGTCCTACTTGTTTACTACCACTATCAATAAGATAAGCTTTTTATTTTTCTAAGTTTAGCCTCATTTAGGGACGAAAAAGTATCTGCATTGGTGCAAACCCAGGCATACAACGGGTCTAAACGGGCGCATTGTGATTTGTAGATGACATCCAAGGAATGGCTTCAGAAAATAAGTCTTGGAATGGCCCAATCAGAGCCCAGCCTTCAATCTCATAGATAACTTGTGGAATGACTTAAAGAGGGTTGTGCACAGGAGATCCCCTCACAATTTGATGGACCATTCTGCAGGAAGAATGAGATAGACTTGTAAAATCCAGGTGTGTGCAGTTCATAGAGACTATTCAAAAGGACATGTGGGCAGCACGGTGGATCAGTGGTTAGCACTTCTGCCTCACAGCACTGGGGTCATGAGTTCGATTTCCGACCATGGCCTTATATGTGTGGAGTTTGTATGTTCTCCCCGTGTTTGCGTGGGTTTCCTCCGGGTGCTCCGGTTTCTTCCCACACTCCAAAAACATACTGGTAGGTTAATTGGCTGCTATTAAATTGCCCTTAGTTTCTCTCGGTCTGTGCGTGTGTATGTTAGGGGATTTAGATTGTAAGCTCCAATGGGCAGGGACTGATGTGAATGAGTTGGCGATGATGATGATGACTCAATGCTATAATAAAAGCAAAAGGTGCTTCTACAAAAGGTGTGCACACTTATGCAACCAGGGTATTGTAGATTTTCTCATTTCACCTATATTTTCCTAAACAAAAATGTTTTCAGGCTCTACATGACAAACAACTGCAATTTCATTAAGGGTGTGTGGACTTGTCAAACCCACTGTGTGAGGTTAATATTGCTGTGTTACTGCTGACACATAATATTATGTTTCCACAGGCTTATGGGAGATAATGGAGCACATAGCTGAAGTTTAGCCTAGGGCCTGAGTTACGTCTGCACCCGTGCACGGCCCTCCATGCAGAGATGCCGGAGACACTGACTTCTTGTGACAATATAAGGCATTCACATTAGGAGTTGGCCTGAATTGTATTTGCCTTGCTGTGGTTGGCAAAATGATTACACTGTAGTCATATAATGCTTCCTTTAAAAATTATTTGCAAGAACTGAGTTTCTAAACCAGCTGCAGGTGATACAGGAGGGATAGTACAAATTTATGTGGTTTTGTGTGTATTTATGGCTTCTAAGTATGAGATTTGTAGTTCATGGGCTGCACAGTGTGGTCATGGATAGTACAAAGCAGATGAACTGCCACGGATGGCTTTATCTGTCTATGCTAAATGCTGCTGATCTGATTATATAATAATATATTTTATTTATTATTTAGTTCCCTTTATCATATATATTAATCATTTCCCTATGTGACAGGTGCACCTGAAGCAAGGAGCAGCCTCTGTGAGCCCTGGTGCACTAAAATCTCCAACATGGAAGTTTCTCATAAAATAATCTTTCACAATTTAAAATTCTCTTGGTACTTTGTAACAGTAGGTATTCAGGGGTGAGATTCAGCGGTTCTCACTGGTTCGCCAGAACCGATACCTAATTTTAGGGTCAGTTCGGCAAACCGTTGGCTACAGACTGAGTCCACACTCTTCATTGGTGGGGGAGCAGGGCCCTTTATAAAAAATATTGAAAAAATACTCACCTGCCCGCGGCATCGGCACTCCTCCTCCTTGCTCCTTCCGCACTGAATGTCGGGCGTGATGATGTCACGCCCGACATTCAGTGAGGAGCGGCGCAGAGAGGAGTCAGCAAGAAGACAGAAGACAAGAAAAAAAGAAAAGAGAAGAAAGAAGCCGATAGAAAAGGTAAGTGAAGGAACGGAAGCAAGGGGGAGCAAAAGCAGCATGGCAGAGTGTGAAGGGGGGCAAAAGCAGCATGGCACATTGTGAGGGGGGCAAAAGCAGCATGGCACAGTGTGAGGGGGGAAAGCAGCATGGCACAGTGTGAAGGATGAACAAAAGCAGCATGGCAGAGTGTGAAGAGGGGCAAAAGCAGCATGGCACAGTGTGAGGGGGGAAAGCAGCATGGCACAGTGTGAAGGAGGAACAAAAGCAGCATGGCAGAGTGTGAAGAGGGGCCAAAACAACATGGCAGAGTGTGAAGGGAGAGCAAAGGGAGCATGACAGAGTGCGAAGAGGGGTAAAAGCAGCATGGCAGAGTGTGAAGGGAGAGCAAAGGCAGCATGGCAGAGTGTGAAGGGAGAGCAAAGGGAGCATGGCAGAGTGCGAAGAGGGGTAAAAGCAGCATGGCAGAGTATGAAGGGGGGCCAAAGCAGCATGGCAGAGTGTGAGGGGGGAAAGCAGCATGGCACAGTGTGAGGGGGGAAAGCAGCATGGCAGAGTGTGAAGGAGGAACAAAAGCAGCATGGCAGAGTGTGAAGAGGGGCCAAAGCAACATGGCAGAGTGTGAAGAGGGGCCAAAGCAACATGGCAGAGTGTGAAGGGAGAGCAAAGGGAGCACGGCAGAGTGCGAAGAGGGGTAAAAGCAGCATGGCAGAGTGTGAATGGAGAGCAAAGGCAGCATGGCAGAGTGTGAAGAGGGGCCAAAGCAGCATGGCACAGTGTGATGAAGAGGGGCATTACTGTGGCATAATATGAACTGGGGGCATTACTGTGGCATAATTTGAAATGGGGGCACTACTGTGTGGCATAACATGACTCATTACTATTATTATCTTGATATTAGCAGCATAAAATAAGAAATATTTTATACACACACGCACGCTTGGGTTTGACTAGAGAGTTGCCTCTTGATATTGATATAAATAATTGATCATTAAGCAGCTTTTATATTATTTGTTGTTTATTACTTTGTTATTGTCTGTGTAATGTCTTAATAATTTGTACTCTTTTATTGCCTATATTTAAATTTAATTCCTATTGTGATTCAATGTTAAATATTAAACTACCCTTCGGTATATCTTTTTCTATACTTTACGGTCATTAGGGCAGAGAACCGGTTGTTAATTTATCTGAATCCCACCACTGTGTACAGGTTTCTGTGACAGACACAGCCTGGACGGCATGCTGAACCCCTCCATAGTAAGCATGTCAACTAAATACAATACAGTGTTGTACCAAATGTGGGTCAAGAAAGCACACAGGAAGAAAACAGAGCAGTAGTAAAAAATCTTTTGTTAATAAAGTCAATAAAAGCTAAAGCATAAGTCCAACCAAAACTGAAAACTTAATTTTGCTCAACCGGTACTTCAGTCCTGCAGATCCCTGAAGGTCCTGCTTGGGATGGGAATTATTTTATAACTGCTGGTGGTGTTGTCAAGGCCCCTCCCCCGGGGGCTGTCAACGGGATGAATGATTTACATTAAAAAATGCAACTCATTCCTTGCGCAAGAGCCAAGCTCTCCTGTTCTGACTATTATGTGTGATGTGCCCGCCCAGGAGTGTGCAGGTAAGTGGCATTCTCTTATTAAACATATCTCGCTCAGTTCCATCAATTGATAGAACTATGAATTATGTACATACAGTGGTGGAAGAGGGGGGTATACAGGGTATGTCATAACGCCACTTCTCCTACTGCCTCCATTGTAGCACTATCACATTACAGTCACTTACTTTATACATATGTATATATATATATATATATATATATATATATATATATATATATATATATATATATATATACACAGTGGTAGAAGTGGGGGGTATACGGGGGTATGTCATAACGCCACTTCTCCTACTGCCTCCATCACTATCAGAGTCCAGTCCCTTACATTTCACTTGGACCGCTGCATACAGATGTATGATTACATTACAATGTAAATTTTATTTTTTTGCAAAATCCATTAAACCCCCTGGAATGAAAATGCAGTTTTCCTGAAATACCGCTCATCCCTGTCCACTAATGTACATATGTAACACACTGTAAACATTTCACACACTTAAGTCTACAAACTTGTACACACAGTGGAGGACGCCATTGTGTGTATGAATATTCATGAGAACGCAGACTGGCAGGACTAGTGGCTAGGGGCTAGATTTACTAAACTGCGGGTTTGAAAAAGTGGAGATGTTGTCTATAGCAACCAATCAGATTCTAGCTGTCATTTTGTAGAATGTACTAAATAAATGACAGCTTGAATCTGATTGGTTGCTATAGGCAACATCTCCACTTTTTCAAACCCCCAGTTTAGTAAATATACCCCTAGATGTCTTTCTTCTGTGTGTGTAGATGAATGGCGGGTCCACTTTACCTCAAAGAAACAAACACACAAATTACAATACTATCAGTTTTCATGAAATGGGATATATTGATACTCAGAACAGCAACATAGAATGTTGATATATTTCCACGCATATCGCCAGGGACTGTGAGCACCAGGGAAGTAGCACAACAAACAACAGAAAAATGACTGGTTTTATCACGTATTGCTGTGAGAACGCTGCTTATTACAGGGCATTGTAGGATACTAATGATAACACTGGTAGGGATGATACATAAGAGACAGCGATAGCTTTATATCCATAAATTGTACCCCAAAACTGTTCTTATTAAAAATCAAAGCCACAAAATAGCTAGCCCACTGACCACCAGTAACACAGCATGCATGACACTGATTACCTAAAATAATAATTACTAGTAAGACAGAACCTAAATAATAAATATAGCCTTTATCACTAGTAATATAGAAACATTATCAATAACAATAATCTAAACCTGTGATTACTAGTAACCTAGAACCTATTACATTTGCACTGGAAGTAGAGCGTTATTAATATTATTTTGGGTTTCTCTTCACTTTTAATACAAGAACATCAAAGATAATCTTGTATTTATAACATCAGTCATTCAGAATTAAATTGTAAGGCCTTTACCATTATAATTTAGGATTTACATAATGTTATCACTATATCACTACAACTGGAATCTTCATTATTTCTTTTCTAGGATCCATCGTAGTCGTTAATGTTCTCGACACTTTAAAGGGCCTGATTCATTAAGGATCTTAACTTAAGAAACTTCTTATTTCAGTCTCCTGGACAAAACCATGTTACAATGCAAGGGGTGCAAATTAGCATTCTGTTTTGCACATAAGTTAAATACTGACTGTTTTTTCATGTAGCACACAAATACTTGATAGCTTATTTGTACACTGAAATTTAAAGTTGATATTTGTCTGCTACATGATAAAACAGTCAGTATTTAACTTATGTGCAAAACAGAATACTAATTTGCACCCCTTGCATTGTAACATGGTTTTGTCCAGGAGACTGAACTAAGAAGTTTCTTAAGTTAAGATCCTTAATGAATCAGGCCCTAACTGTAGTAATCTAGAATCCTAATAGTTTGTAATCTAGAACATAAATCCTTTGCACTTTAATAATCTCTTTAATCACTCAAAATCTAGAACTTTCATCCATCGTAATCTAAAACCAGCATGATTAGAGATCTGGCATCTTCAATTATTTTGTAGGGTTCAGCATCTAGGTCATTAGTAACGAAGTATCATCAGACTTCATGATCATCATCAGTCACAATACAAGAACTGCATCACTGATCATTTAGAAGTTGCCATCCCAATATAAAACCTTCATCATATTAAAAAAAAAGTTACTTTTTTAATATCCTTATTTCTTATTTCTTGCAATGTAGGACCAACATAATCTATAATTTGTAATGAGTTTGTTCAACAATAATAATATCATAATCTAAAACATTAATTTTAATATAACGAGATTTTCCATCCACGTTTTACATTATTATACACAACAAGAATCTTATTACGTGACGTGTGGGACCACCATGAGTACTGATATAAGATCTTCCACATTTGTAGAACCCTCTACACTAGTAATCTTGGACCTTCATCATTTCTAATTAAACATTTTATTGTTTTTAATCTAGCGATTTATTCATTACAAACCTAGAACCTTCTTCATAAATTGTCAAGTGCCAATATTATTTCAAATCTAAAATAGTGTAGGACAATTCCCATTACAGACATATTATTCTCGCAGTCTGAAGGCTTACTACAAGTCTACAATCATTAGCAGACACCTAAATTGTGATGATTTTAGGCCATTTAAAAAAGGTTTGTTATAATTGGCAAAAACAATATCGTTTTTATTTACAATTAAGGCATGGTGTCCTTAAAATATCTTCAAACTGTGGCTAGACGCTACACCTGTAGCTTGATGGAGCTGGTGTGGATCTACATATTGTCGCTGGTGCTCTAGAACTGGTGTGGATTTCTCTATGTAGCGTCAATGGTGCTCTAGAGCTGACGTGGATCATCTACGTAGTGTCAATGGTGCTCTAGAGCTAGTGTGGATCATCCATCTACGTGGTGTCACTGGTGCTCTAGAGCTGGTGTGGGTCAACTACATAGTGTCACTGATGCTCTAGAGCTAGTGTGGATTATCCATCTACGTGGTGTCAGTGGTGCTCTAGAACTGGTGTGGATCAACTGCATAGTGTCACTGGTGCTCTAGAACTGGTGTGGATCATCTGTGTAGTGTCACTGGTGCTCTAGAGCTGGTGTGGATCATCTGTGTAGTGTCACTGGTGCTCTAGAGCTGGTGTGGATCATCTGTGTAGTGTCACTGGTGCTCTAGAGCTGGTGTGGATCATCTACGTAGTGTCACTGGTGCTCTAGAACTGGTGTGAATCATCTACGTAGTGTCACAGGTGCTCTAGAGCTGGTGTTGATCATCTACATAGTGTCACTGGTGCTCTAGAGCTGGTGTTTATCATCTACGTAGTGTCACTGGTGCTCTAGAGCTGGTGTGGATCATCTACGTAGTGTCACTGGTGCGGATCATCTACGTAGTGTCACTGGTGCTCTAGAGCTGGTGTGTATCATCTACGTAGTGTCACTGGTGCTCTAGAGCTGTTGTGGATCATCTACATAGTGTCACTGGTAATCTAGAGCAGGTGTGGATCATCTGTGTAGTCTCACTGGTGCTCTAGAGCTGGTGTTGATCATCTACGTAGTGTCACTGGTGCTCTAGAGCTGTGTGAATCACCTACGTAGTGTCACTGGTGCTCTAGAGCTGGTGTTGATCACCTGCGTAGTCTCTCTGGTGCTCTAGAGCTGGTGTGGATCACCTGCGTAGTGTCACTGGTGCTCTAGAGCTGGTGTTGATCATCTACGTAGTGTCACTGGTGCTCTAGAGCTGGTGTTGATCATCTACGTAGTGTCACTGGTGCTCTAGAGCTGACGTGGATCATCTACGTAGTGTCAATGGTGCTCTAGAGCTAGTGTGGATCATCCATCTACATGGTGTCACTGGTGCTCTAGAGCTGGTGTGGGTCAACTACATAGTGTCACTGATGCTCTAGAGCTAGTGCGGATTATCCATCTACGTGGTGTCAGTGGTGCTCTAGAACTGGTGTGGATCAACTACATAGTGTCACTGGTGCTCTAGAACTGGTGTGGATCATCTGTGTAGTGTCACTGGTGCTCTAGAGCTGGTGTGGATCATCTGTGTAGTGTCACTGGTGCTCTAGAGCTGGTGTGGATCATCTACGTAGTGTCACTGGTGCTCTAGAACTGGTGTGGATCATCTACGTAGTGTCACTGGTGCTCTAGAGCTGTTGTGGATCATCTACGTAGTGTCACTGGTGCTCTAGAGCTGTGTGAATCACCTACGTAGTGTCACTGGTGCTCTAGAGCTGGTGTTGATCACCTGCGTAGTCTCTCTGGTGCTCTAGAGCTGGTGTGGATCACCTGCGTAGTGTCACCGGTGCTCTAGAGCTGGTGTTGATCATCTACGTAGTGTCACTGGTGCTCTAGAGCTGTGTGAATCACCTGCGTAGTGTCACTGGTGCTCTAGAGCTGGTGTTGATCATCTACGTAGTGTCACTGGTGCTCTAGAGCTGTGTGAATCACCTACGTAGTGTCACTGGTGCTCTAGAGCTGGTGTTGATCACCTGCGTAGTCTCTCTGGTGCTCTAGAGCTGGTGTGGATCACCTGCGTAGTGTCACTGGTGCTCTAGAGCTGGTGTTGATCATCTACGTAGTGTCACTGGTGCTCTAGAGCTGTGTGAATCACCTGCGTAGTGTCACTGGTGCTCTAGAGCTGGTGTTGATCATCTACGTAGTGTCACTGGTGCTCTAGAGCTGTGTGAATTACGTACGTAGTGTCACTGGTGCTCTAGAGCTGGTGTGGATCATCTATGTCAGTGATGGGCACCAGGCTGTAGGTCATTCCAAGCTTCCACCTGCGGCCCCCAGCTCCTTCCTGCTTTATAGTCAGATTTGTTTGCTATAGCGTGTAACGCTTATAATACTTACTGATATGTTATTACAGATAGGTGTCTCTTTCGTTAATTCAATTTATTATTTTAAGTTATTACTGAGATTAAGGGTATTGTGTGGCTCTTTTGAAGGTTAGAGGACTGCCCATGTGGCCCCCATCAGGTTGTACACTCTGTGCAGTCCTCAAATGTGATCACCAATATTGTCATGTTAACAAGCTGTACCAGATGCTTATAGCTGTAATCTCTGCCCTTGTTTGTACATCCTCTGCGAGGGATATTATTTACTTTGTCATTATGTCACACCGTTCAGTGCAGTGATTCTGTCTATGTGTTATCATGTTACTCAGTTGTGTGAAGCTATTTTATCATGATGTCTGAATGTTTCACTTCCGTACAATTCTTCACACTGTCACTGTGTCATCCTGCTGCCTGGGATTATCATGTCCTGCTGATACATGAGGCCATTTAGTCAATGTGTCGCTCTTACATTTCATCACTGTTTCTCTATGTAACACTGTTACGTAAGGTCACTTCAGTACTGAGTCTCTATGTCCCTCTGTTACATCAGGTCATATCACCACTGTATCTCTATGCTGTGGAAGTTAGCATGTCTTATACAACTAAAACCACCAATACGCACATCCTGCAATCTTATTTGGCCCACTCCTCTCATTCATATAAATATTTCCATTGATCTCACAGCATACTTATCTTTAACCCTCATTCTTCATCACCATGTTGGCATATCCTCATGTCACCCTGTGTTATGGGATCACTATGTTGGCATATCCTCATGTCACCCTGTAGTATGGGATCACTATCTTGGCATATCCTCATGTCACCTTGTGTTATGAGATCACTATGTTGGTATATCCTCATGTCACCCTGTGTTATGGGATCACTATGTTGGCATATCCTCATGTCACCCTGTGTTATGGGATCACTATGTTGGCATATCCTCATGTCACCCTGTAGTATGGGATCACTATGTTGGCATATCCTCATGTCACCTTGTGTTATGAGATCACTATGTTGGTATATCCTCATGTCACCCTGTGTTATGGGATCACTATGTTGGCATATCCTCATGTCACCTTGTGTTATGGGAGCACTATGTTGGCATATCCTCATGTCACCTTGTGTTATGAGATCACTATGTTGGTATATCCTCATGTCACCCTGTGTTATGGGATCACTATGTTGGCATATCCTCATGTCACCCTGTGTTATGGGATCACTATGTTGGCATATCCTCATGTCACCCTGTAGTATGGGATCACTATGTTGGCATATCCTCATGTCACCTTGTGTTATGGGAGCACTATGTTGGCATATCCTCATGTCACCCTGTGTTATGTGATCACTATGTTGGCATATCCTCATGTCACCCTGTGTTATGTTATCACTATGTTGCATATCCTCATGTCACCTTGTGTTATGTGATCACTATGTTGGCATATCCTCATGTCACCCTGTGTTATGTGATCACTATGTTGGCATATCCTCATGTCACCCTGTGTTATGTGATCACTATGTTGGCATATCCTCATGTCACCCTGTGTTATGGGATCACTATGTTGGCATATCCTCATATCACCCTGTAGTATGGGATCACTATGTTGGCGAATCCTCATGTCACCCTGTGTTATGGGAGCACTATGTTGGCATATCCTCATGTCACCCTCTGTTATGGGATCACTATGTTGACATATCCTCATGTCACCTTGTAGTATGGGATCACTATGTTGGCATATCCTCATGTCACCCTGTAGTATGGGATCACTATGTTGGCATATTCTCATGTCACCCTGTGTTATGGGATCACTATGTTGGCATATTCTCATGTCACCCTGTGTTATGGGATCACTATGTTGTCATATAATCATATCACCTTGTGCTATGGGATCATTATGTTGGCATACCCTTATGTCACCTTGTGTTATAGGATCACTATGTTGGCATATCCTCATGTCACCCTGTGTTATGGGTTTACTATGTTGGCATATTCTAATGTCACCCTGTGTTATGGGATCACTATGTTGGCATATCCTCATGTCACCCTGTGTTACGGGATCGTTGGCATATTCTCATGTCACCCTGTGTTATGTGATCACTATGTTGGCATATCCTCATGTCACCTTGTATTATGGGAGCACTATGTTGGCATAAACTCATGTCACCCTCTGTTATGGGATCACTATGTTGGCATATCCTCATGTCACCCTGTGTTATGGGATTACTATGTTGGCATATTCTCATGTCACCCTGTGTTATGTGATCACTATGTTGCATATCCTCATGTCACCCTGTGTTATGTGATCACTATGTTGGCATATCCTCATGTCACCTTGTGTTATGTGATCAATATGTTGGCATATCCTCATGTCACCCTGTGTTATGTGATCACTATGTTGGCATATCCTCATGTCACCCTGTGTTATGTGATCACTATGTTGGCATATCCTCATGTCACCCTGTGTTATGGGATCACTATGTTGGCATATCCTCATGTCACCCTGTAGTATGGGATCACTATGTTGGCATATCCTCATGTCACCCTGTGTTATGGGAGCACTATGTTGGCATATCCTCATGTCACCCTCTGTTATGGGATCACTATGTTGACATATCCTCATGTCACCTTGTAGTATGGGATCACTATGTTGGCATATCCTCATGTCACCCTGTAGTATGGGATCACTATGTTGGCATATTCTCCTGTCACCCTGTGTTATGGGATCACTATGTTGGCATATTCTCATGTCACCCTGTGTTATGGGATCACTATGTTGTCATATAATCATATCACCTTGTGCTATGGGATCATTATGTTGGCATACCCTTATGTCACCTTGTGTTATGGGATCACTATGTTGGCATATCCTCATGTCACCCTGTGTTATGGGTTTACTATGTTGGCATATTCTAATGTCACCCTGTGTTATGGGATCACTATGTTGGCATATCCTCATGTCACCCTGTGTTACGGGATCGTTGGCATATTCTCATGTCACCCTGTGTTATGTGATCACTATGTTGGCATATCCTCATGTCACCTTGTATTATGGGAGCACTATGTTGGCATATCCTCATGTCACCCTCTGCTATGGGATCACTATGTTGGCATATCCTCATGTCACCCTGTGTTATGGGATTACTATGTTGGCATATTCTCATGTCACCCTGTGTTATGTGATCACTATGTTGCATATCCTCATGTCACCTTGTGTTATGTGATCACTATGTTGGCATATCCTCGTGTCACCCTGTATTATGGGATCACTATGTTGGCATATCCTCATGTCACCCTGTGTTATGGGATCACTATGTTGGCATATTCTCATGTCACCCTGTGTTATGGGATTACTATGTTGGCATATTCTCATGTCACCCTGTGTTATGTGATCACTATGTTGCATATCCTCATGTCACCTTGTGTTATGTGATCACTATGTTGGCATATCCTCATGTCACCCTGTGTTATGTGATCACTATGTTGGCATATCCTCATGTCACCTTGTATTATGGGAGCACTATGTTGGCATATCCTCATGTCACCCTCTGTTATGGGATCACTATGTTGGCATATCCTCATGTCACCTTGTGTTATGTGATCACTATGTTGGCATATCCTCATGTCACCCTGTGTTATGGGATCACTATGTTGGCATATCCTCATGTCACCCTGTAGTATGGGATCACTATGTTGGCATATCCTCATGTCACCTTGTGTTATGGGAGCACTATGTTGGCATATCCTCATGTCACCTTGTATTATGGGAGCACTATGTTGGCATATCCTCATGTCACCCTCTGTTATAGGATCACTATGTTGCATATCCTCATGTCACCTTGTGTTATGTGATCACTATGTTGGCATATCCTCATGTCACCCTGTGTTATGTGATCACTATGTTGGCATATCCTCATGTCACCCTGTGTTATGTGATCACTATGTTGGCATATCCTCATGTCACCCTGTGTTATGGGATCACTATGTTGGCATATCCTCATATCACCCTGTAGTATGGGATCACTATGTTGGCGAATCCTCATGTCACCCTGTGTTATGGGAGCACTATGTTGGCATATCCTCATGTCACCCTCTGTTATGGGATCACTATGTTGACATATCCTCATGTCACCTTGTAGTATGGGATCACTATGTTGGCATATCCTCATGTCACCCTGTAGTATGGGATCACTATGTTGGCATATTCTCATGTCACCCTGTGTTATGGGATCACTATGTTGGCATATTCTCATGTCACCCTGTGTTATGGGATCACTATGTTGTCATATAATCATATCACCTTGTGCTATGGGATCATTATGTTGGCATACCCTTATGTCACCTTGTGTTATGGGATCACTATGTTGGCATATCCTCATGTCACCCTGTGTTATGGGTTTACTATGTTGGCATATTCTAATGTCACCCTGTGTTATGGGATCACTATGTTGGCATATCCTCATGTCACCCTCTGTTATGGGATCACTATGTTGACATATCCTCATGTCACCTTGTAGTATGGGATCACTATGTTGGCATATCCTCATGTCACCCTGTAGTATGGGATCACTATGTTGGCATATCCTCATGTCACCTTGTGTTATGTGATCACTATGTTGGCATATCCTCATGTCACCCTGTGTTATGGGATCACTATGTTGGCATATCCTCATGTCACCCTGTAGTATGGGATCACTATGTTGGCATATCCTCATGTCACCTTGTGTTATGGGAGCACTATGTTGGCATATCCTCATGTCACCCTGTGTTATGTGATCACTATGTTGGCATATCCTCATGTCACCCTGTGTTATGTTATCACTATGTTGCATATCCTCATGTCACCTTGTGTTATGTGATCACTATGTTGGCATATCCTCATGTCACCCTGTGTTATGTGATCACTATGTTGGCATATCCTCATGTCACCCTGTGTTATGTGATCACTATGTTGGCATATCCTCATGTCACCCTGTGTTATGGGATCACTATGTTGGCATATCCTCATATCACCCTGTAGTATGGGATCACTATGTTGGCGAATCCTCATGTCACCCTGTGTTATGGGAGCACTATGTTGGCATATCCTCATGTCACCCTCTGTTATGGGATCACTATGTTGACATATCCTCATGTCACCCTGTGTTATGTTATCACTATGTTGGCATACCCTTATGTCACCTTGTGTTATGGGATCACTATGTTGGCATATTCTCATGTCACCCTGTGTTATGGGATCACTATGTTGGCATACCCTTATGTCACCCAGTGTTATGGGATCACTATGTTGGCATATTCTCATGTCACCCTGTGTTATGGAATCACTATGTTGGCATATCCTCATGTCACCTTGTGTTATGGGAGCACTATGTTGGCATATCCTCATGTCACCCTCTGTTATGGGATCACTATGTTGGCATATCCTCATGTCACCCTGTAGTATGGGATCACTATGTTGGCATATTCTCTTGTCACCCTGTGTTATGGGATCACTATGTTGTCATATCCTCATATCACCTTGTGGTAAGGGATCACTATGTTGGCATATCCTCATGTCACCCCTGTGTTATGGGATCACTATGTTGGTATATCCTTATGTTACCCTGTGTTATGGGATCACTATGTTGGCATATCCTCATGTCACCCTATAGCATGGGATCACTATGTTGGCATATCCTAATGTCACCCTGTAGCATGGGATCACTATGTTGGCATATCCTCATGTCACCTTGTGTTACGGGATCACTATGTTGGCATATCCTGTCACCCTGTGTTATGGAGTCACTATGTTGGCATATCCTCATGTCACCTTCTGTTATGGGATCACTATGTTTTCATATCCTCATGTCACCCTATAGCATGGGATCACTATGTTGGCATATCCTAATGTCACCCTGTAGCATGGGATCACTATGTTGGCATATCCTCATGTCACCTTGTGTTACGGGATCACTATGTTGGCATATCCTGACGTCACCTTGTGTTATGGGATCACTATGTTGTCATATCCTCATGTCACCCTGTAGTATGGGATCACTATGTTGGCATATCCTCATGTCACCCTGTAGTATGGAATCACTATGTTGGCATATCCTCATGTCACCCTGTAGTATGGAATCACTATGTTGGTATATCCTCATGTCACCCTGTAGTATGGAATCACTATGTTGACATATACTCATGTCACCTTCTGTTATGGGATCAAATGTTGGCATATCCTCATTCCATCTTGTGTTATGGGATCACTATGTTGGCATACCCTCATGTCACCTTGTGTTATGGGATTATTATGTTTGCATATCCTCGTGTCAGCCTGTAGTATGGGATCACTATGTTGTCATATCCTCATGTCACCCTGTAGTATGGAATCACTATGTTGGCATATCCTTATGTCACAATATGTAATGGGATCACTATATTGGCATATCCTCATGTCACCTTGAGTTATGGGATCACTAAGTTGGCATATCCTCATGTCACCTTATGTTATGGGATCACTATGTTGGCATATCCTTATGTCACCCTGTGTTATGGGATCACTAAGTTGGCATATCCAAATGTCACCTTGTGTTATGGGATCACTATGTTGGCATATTCTTATGTCACCCTGTGTTATGGGATCACTATGTTGACATATCCTCATGTCACCTTCTGTTATGGGATCACATGTTGGCATATCCTCATGTCACCTTCTGTTATGGGATCACTATGTTGACATATCCTCATGTCACCCTCTGTTATGGGATCACATGTTGGCATATCCTCATGTCACCTTCTGTTATGGGATCACTATGTTGGCATACCCTCATGTCACCTTGTGTTATGGGATCATTATGTTTGCATATCCTCGTGTCAGCCTGTAGTATGGGATCACTATGTTGTCATATCCTCATGTCATCCTGTAGTATGGGATCACTATGTTGGCATATTCTCATGTCACCCTGTGTTATGGGATTACTGTGTTGGCATATCCTCATGTCACCCTGTAGTATGGGATCACTATGTTGGCATATCCTTATGTCACCCTGTGTTATGGGATCACTATGTTGGCATATCCTTATGTCACAATATGTTATGGGATCACTATGTTGGCATATCCTCATGTCACCTTGTGTTATGGGATCATTATGTTGGCATATCCTCATGTCACCCTGTGTTATGGGATCACATATTGGCATATCCTCATGCCATCTTGTGTTATGGGATCACTATGTTGGCATATCCTCATGTCACCTTGAGTTATGGGATCACTATGTTGGCATATCCTCATGTCACCCTGTAGCATGGGATCACTATGTTGGCATATCCTCATGTCACCCTGTGTTATGGGATCACTATGTTGGCATATCCTCATGTCACCCTGTGTTATGGGATCACTATGTTGGCATATCCTCATGTCACCCTGTAGCATGGGATCACTATGTTGGCACATCCTCATGTCACCCTGTAGCATGGGATCACTATGTTAGCATATCCTCATGTCACCTTGAGTTATGGGATCACTATGTTAGCATATCCTCATGACCGCCTGTGTTATGGGATTACTATGTTGCATATCCTCATGACCGCCTGTGTTATGGGATCACTATGTTGGCATATCCTCATGTCACCTTGTGTTATGGGATCACTATGTTGGCATATCCTCATGACCGCCTGTGTTATGGGATCACTATGTTGTCATATCCTCATGACCGCCTGTGTTATGGGATCACTATGTTGGCATATCCTCATGTCACCTTGTAGTATGGGATCACTATGTTGGCATATCCTCATGTCACCCTGTATTATGGGATCACTATGTTGGCATATCCTCATGTCACCCTGTGTTATGGGATCACTATGTTGGCATATCCTCATGTCACCCTGTAGCATGGGATCACTATGTTGGCATATCCTCATGTCACCCTGTAGCATGGGATCACTATGTTAGCATATCCTCATGTCACCTTGAGTTATGGGATCACTATGTTAGCATATCCTCATGACCGCCTGTGTTATGGGATCACTATGTTGGCATATCCTCATGTCACCTTGTGTTATGGGATCACTATGTTGGCATATCCTCATGACCGCCTGTGTTATGGGATCACTATGTTGTCATATCCTCATGACCGCCTGTGTTATGGGATCACTATGTTGGCATATCCTCATGTCACCTTGTAGTATGGGATCACTATGTTGGCATATCCTCATGTCACCCTGTAGTATGGGATCACTATGTTGGCATATCCTCATGTCACCCTGTAGTATGGGATCACTATGTTGGCATATCCTCATGTTACCCTGTAGCATGGGATCACTATGTTGGCATATCCTCATGTCACCCTGTAGCATGGGATCACTATGTTAGCATATCCTCATGTCACCTTGTGTTATGGGATCACTATGTTGGCATATCCTCATGTCACCCTGTAGTATGGGATCACTATGTTGGCATATCCTCATGTCACCTTGTGTTATGGGATCACTATGTTGGCATATCCTCATGACCGCCTGTGTTATGGGATCACTATGTTGGCATATCCTCATGTCACCCTGTAGTATGGGATCACTATGTTGGCATATCCTCATGTCACCCTGTAGTATGGGATCACTATGTTGGCATATCCTCATGTCACCCTGTAGCATGGGATCACTATGTTGGCATATCCTCATGTCACCCTGTAGCATGGGATCACTATGTTAGCATATCCTCATGTCACCTTGTGTTATGGGATCACTATGTTGGCATATCCTCATGTCACCCTGTAGTATGGGATCACTATGTTGGCATATCCTCATGTCACCTTGTGTTATGGGATCACTTTGTTGGCATATCCTCATGTCATCCTGTAGTATGGGATCACTATGTTGTCATATCCTCATGTCACCCTGTGTTATGGGATCACTATGTTGGCATATCCTCATGTCACCTTGAGTTATGGGATCACTATGTTAGCATATCCTCATGACCGCCTGTGTTATGGGATAACTATCTTGTCATATCCTCATGTCATCCTGTAGTATGGGATCACTATGTTGGCATATCCTCATGTCACCTTGTGTTATGGGATAACTATCTTGTCATATCCTCATGTCACTTTGTGCTATGAGATCATTATTTTGCAGAGCCCTTTTGTCATTCTAGGTTCAATATGTCTCCATGAGTTACGTAATAATTATGAGGTGTGTCCCCTCGACAGTCTGCAATGCGGGTTCATTATGCTATTGTGCCCCTATCTCATCCCATGTTGTTGTTTCATATGTAAAGAAATATAAGAGAAAGTCCTCAGTACCGTGTTCGTCGGGATGCTTCCCCTCCACGGGGACGCTGACTGTGCGCCTCAGGAATTTGGTTCTGGTTGGATCGCTTCTCCTCTCACGTATTAACAACGGGTGAACCTAAAGTGAACAGAAAAAGGTGCTATATGGTTACAGGTGACACAGTATGTAGGATAGAAATTGCTGGATCCAGATCTAGTGTTATCACCCTCCTAGTCCTCCTAGTCTATTGTAACTGGCAGCACTGACACAAGGTAGTAACACTGGGCCATTATACAGACATGAGACCTGTACAGGGAGCTCAGCATGGATGGTTTTTGCATGATGGATCCCCAATGAGTAACTAGAATGCCTTAAAGTCCTTCTCCATATATCACTGGATTAATGTGCATTTGGAAGAATGTAAGGAGCAAAGACAACGTAAAAATGTGCAAAGAAAACGAAAGACTGCCACCCGATGCCCAAGCGTCGTATCTTCAAAGAAGGTTTTCTGAGCTCAGGCCCAGAGGTGCCCAACAGCCATGTTTGAGGATTTCCTTACTCAGGCACAAGTGAATTATTCTACTAAACTGTCACATGTGCCAACAGAGGGAAATCCTGAAAACGTGACCTGTTTGCGTTACTCAAGGACCCGAGTTCATCCATCATTTCTCAGTGATGTCACTAATTCCTATTGGATTGAAAGATTGGATGCTCGTGAATCACTGGCTCAGCCCACAAATTGGCCCTGGTTTATATAATAGATACAACCCCAACGGCAGGTCCTCTATAAACCAAATATAGCCACCAAGCTGTCACCTACAGGGTTGTATATGAACATGAAGTATTGTGCTTGCAGTATAAATGTCATATCTGTTTCCTGACATGATTCTGACATAATTCACCCATTTCAGCCTTTGCAGGTACAGGTACAGGTCAGTGCATCGTGATGGTTGTGACTGTGGGTAGCAGAGAGGACTGAGGTGTTAGTGAAGGACTAGCCACAATGGACTGCCTGATTCTGTCGCCAAATGCAAAAAACTACATTCTATTTAGCCCAATAAGATATTCTGATGTACCACAAGGGTCGAGGCTGTGCGTTTAATAAGGTGTGTTTAGTTTAGCAGGTGTTGGTATGGCCTTACTGAATGCCTAAAATAATTTTTTGCATTTCCTCATAGGTGGCGGTGATCATAAGCTGACCATTACTTTCGATGGGACGCACCATAAAGGCACTTTTTATATTGGAAAATAAATTTCTACAATTACATAACCAACTGCAATGAAAACATTAAAATATACAAATGTGACCCATGACAGTCTCGATGTACCGTTGTCTTACGACTTAAGGCACGAATGAGGATCCCAGGAGCAGTGTTATATTTAATTAAGGAATGATGCAAAAGTAATAGAAGGCTGGCCTATAAAGTGATGCAGACATGGTCTTTCCTATCACGGACCGCAATGCCGTAATGTGTCACGGAAAATAACACTTCAAAAAGTGAAATGCAGGTGTGCAAAAATCATGCACCGATTTTATAGTTTGTATGTGCCGTCCTCTGTCCCTCTCAGCATTGTAAGATTCGTCCTCTGCACCTCTTCTCTCATTGTCCACTTTATACCAGCCCTCCACACTCACGCCCCCAAAGTGCCAACCTCCCTAAATGATGTTACACAGCCTCTAACGCCGCTGACACCCGTCCTTCTCCTCCGTCGCTCTTTACCCCCTTACACCTCATGCCACTGCCACCTGTCTGCTCCCACCTCCCAAATGTCTGCCGTTCCCATTGTCCCTATGTGCCCTGCAGTGGATGCGAGAACAGCACGGGAATGGTTAATGCCGCTGGCTTTCTGCGCTGCCTCTAATTGGTGGAGCAGATCGGAACTTTCTGGTGACGGGTTAATTACAATAATTATCCTGTACAAGTAAAAGCAGCAACTGTGACTATAGACCCGTACTGCTTTCCCGTCTCCCTCCTTACCATTCTCACCCACTCTATCTATTAGTTCTCTCCCCAGTGCAGAACCCCACTCCCCCCTCCCTGTACCCTGATCAGCCCTCATTCTAATTCCCCTTTTATAACTCCCCTGACCTTACTATTATTCCATCACTAATCTCCTTTCCACACTGTCTCCTATTCTATTCATTCATTATATCAGCAGCTTAATTATGCCCCTACCCTCTCGCCCCTCTTTACCATCTTCATCCTATTTTCTGCCTCTCCCTCTTTCTTTAACCCATCCCTCCATCTGTGCTTCCCGTAACTTCCCCTCCCTGTCTCTGTCTCTCTCCCACTCCATCCCTATAATGCTCATAGTTACTTGCAGGAACAATGACAGGACAGGATCTGGGAGAGCAGCTTGCAATCCACCCACATACCCCCCGTCCATCAGCTGCCTTATACAGCGTCTGCCTGGGGAGGGAAGAGAGAGGCTCACACCACCTTATAACCTCAACTTCCCTCTAAGTGGCCGACCCTAAACCTTGTGCGCTTCAGCACACACCCAAAAGATAGTGCCAAGAACTCCGGGAACTCCTTATATAATTGTAGCACAGGAATATGTGTATGGGGGCAGAATGAGAAAATAGGGGGAAATTTTATATGAATACAATAGGACACATCAAGATAAAGGTAATATAGAGACAGGTAATGTGGGAGCTATAATAGTTTATACAGAGCATATAAAGAAACGTAGACCAACGCTATATAAGGGCAGAGGAAGGAGAAATGTGGACAGGGATTCTGTAGGAGAACAAGAGGAACGGCAAATTGTTTCATGTTAGATTAGGAGGAGGAGTTACAAATTACATTCATTTAACTGGTTATAAAAAATTGCTAATAATGAGATAAGGTTACTAGGAATGGTTGAATAGGGCGGCATAAACCAGTAGAAGAGAATGTAAGAAGAAGTGGTTCAGGGAGCTATTACAGATCATTAGGGGCAGGAAAAATCAGTAGGTGTAGGAATAGGGAAACCTGTATAGATTGTTATGAGAAGTAAAGGTCAGTAGGACTAGTTGGAGAGATGTGTTATAGATCAGTAGGAGGAGTAAAGGTCAGTAGGAGTGGTTATAGAGATGTTATAGATCAGTGGGAGGAGTAAAGGTCAGTAGGAGTGGTTATAGAGATGTGTTATAGATCAGTAGGAGGAGTAAAGGTCAGTAGGAGTGGTTATAGAGATGTTATAGATCAGTAGGAGGAGTAAAGGTTAGTAGGAGTGGTTATAGAGATGTTATAGATCAGTAGGAGGAGTAAATGTCAGTAGGAGTGGTTATAGAGATGTGTTATAGATCAGTAGGAAGAGTAAAGGTCAGTAGGAGTGGTTATAGAGATGTTACAGATTGGTAAGAGGAGTAAAGGTCAGTAGGAGTGGTTATAGAGATCTTATAGATCAGTGGGAGGAGTAAAGGTAAGTAGGAGTGGTTATAGAGATGTGATATAGATCAGTAGGAGGAGTAAAGGTCAGTAGGGGTGGTTATAGAGATGTGTTATAGATCAGTGGGAGGAGTAAAGGTCAGTTGGAGTGGTTATAGAGATGTTATAGATTGGTAAGAGGAGTAAAGGTCAGTAGGAGTGGTTATAGACATGTTATGGATCAGAAGGAGGAGTAAAGGTCAGTAGGAGTGGTTATAGAGATGTGATATAGATCAGTAGGAGAAGTAAAGGTCAGTAGGAGTGGTTATAGAGATGTTATAGATCAATGGGAGGAGTAAAGGACAGTAGGAGTGGTTATAGAGATGTGTTATAGATCAGTAGGAGGAGTAAAGGACAGTAGGAGTGGTTATAGAGATGTTATAGATCAGTAGGAGGAGTAAAGGTCAGTAAGAGTGATTATAGAGATGTGTTATAGATCAGTAGGAGGAGTAAAGGTCAGTAGGAGTGGTTATAGAGATGTGTTATAGATCAGTAAGAGGAGTAAAGGTCAGTAGGAGTGGTTATAGAGATGTTACAGATTGGTAAGAGGAGTAAAGGTCAGTAGGAGTGGTTATAGAGATGTGTTATAGATCGTAGGAGGAGTAAAGGTCAGTAGGAGTGGTTATAGAGATGTGTTAAAGATCAGTGGGAGGACTAAAGGTCAGTGGGAGTGTTTATAGAGATCTTATAGATTAGTGGGAGGAGTAAAGGTCAGTAGGAGTGGTTATAGAGAGGTTATAGATCAGTAGGAGGAGTAAAGGTCAGTAGGAGTGGTTATAGAGATCTTATAGATCAGTGGGAGGAGTAAAGGTCAGTAGGAGTGGTTATAGAGATGTTATAGATCAGTAGGAGGAGTAAAGGTCAGTAGGAGTGGTTATAGAGATCTTATAGATCAGTAAGAGGAGTAAAGGTCAGTAGGAGTGGTTATAGAGATGTCATAGATCAGTAGGAGGAGTAAAGGTCAGTAGGAGTGGTTATAGAGATGTGTTCTAGATCAGTAGGAGGAGTAAAGGTCAGTAGGAGTGGTTATAGAGATGTGTTATAGATCAGTAGGAGGAGTAAAGGTCAGTAGGAGTGGTTATAGAGATGTGTTCTAGATCAGTGGGAGGAGTAAAGGTCAGTAGGAGTGGTTATAGAGATGTGTTATAGATCAGTAAGAGGAGTAAAGGTCAGTAGGAGTGGTTATAGAGATGTGTTATAGATCAGTAGGAGGAGTAAAGGTCAGTAGGAGTGGTTATAGAGATGTTATAGATCAGTAGGAGGAGTAAAGGTCAGTAGGAGTGGTTATAGAGATGTGTTATAGATCAGTGGGAGGAGTAAAGGGTAAAGGTCAGTAGGAGTGGTTATAGAGATGTTATAGATCAGTAAGAGGAGTAAAGGTCAGTAGGAGTGGTTATAGAGATGTTATTGATTGGTAAGAGAAGTAAAGGTCAGTAGGAGTGGTTAGAGATGTGATATAGATCAGTGGGAGGAGTAAAGGTCAGTAGGAGTGGTTATAGAGATGTTATAGATCAGTAGGAGGAGTAAAGGTCAGTAGGAGTGGTTATAGAGATGTTATAGATCAGTAAGAGGAGTAAAGGTCAGTAGGAGTGGTTATAGAGATGTTATTGATTGGTAAGAGAAGTAAAGGTCAGTAGGAGTGGTTAGAGATGTGATATAGATCAGTAGGAGGAGTAAAGGTCAGTAGGAGTGGTTATAGAGATGTTATTGATCAGTGGGAGGAGTAAAGATCAGTAGGAGTGGTTATAGAGATGTAATAGATCAGTGGGAGGAGTAAAGGTCAGCAGGAGTGGTTATAGAGATGTTATAGATCAGTGGGAGGAATAAAGGTAAGTAGGAGTGGTTATAGAGATGTTATAGATCAGTGGGAGGAGTAAAGATCAGTAGGAGTGGTTATAGAGATGTGTTATAGATCAGTAGGAGGAGTAAAGATCAGTAGGAGTGGTTATAGAGATGTGTTATAGATCAGTAGGAGGAGTAAAGGTCAGTAGGAGTGGTTATAGAGATGTTATAGATCAGTGGGAGGAGTAAAGTTCAGTAGGAGTGGTTATAGAGATGTGTTATAGGTCAGTAGGAGGAGTAAAGATCAGTAGGAGGAGTAAAGGTCAGTAGGAGTGGTTATAGAGATGTGTTATAGGTCAGTAGGAGGAGTAAAGATCAGTAGGAGGAGTAAAGTTCAGTAGGAGTGGTCATAGAGATGTGTTATAGATCAGTAGGAGGAGTAAAGGTCAGTAGGAGTGGTTATAGAGATGTTATAGATTAGTGGGAGCAGTAAAGGTCAGTAGGAGTGGTTATAGATCAGTGGGAGGAGTAAAGGTCAGTAGGAGTGGTTATAGAGATGTGTTTAAGATCAGTAGGAGGAGTAAAGGTCAGTGGGAGTGGTTATAGAGATCTTATAGATCAGTGGGAGGAGTAAAGGTCAGTAGGAGTAGTTATAGAGATGTTATAGATCAGTGGGAGGAGTAAAGGACAGTAGGGGTGGTTATAGAGATGTGTTTAAGATCAGTAGGAGGAGTAAAGGTCAGTAGGAGTGGTTATAGAGATCTTATAGATCAGTAGGAGGAGTAAAGGTCAGTAGGAGTGGTTATAAAGATCTTATAGATCAGTAGGAGGATTAAAGGTCAGTAGGAGTGGTTATAGAGATCTTATAGATCAGTAGGAGGAGTAAAGGTCAGTAGGTGTAGTTATAGAGATCTTATAGATCAGTAGGAGGAGTAAAGGTCAGTAGGAGTGGTTATAGAGATCTTATAGATCAGTAGGAGGAGTAAAGGTCAGTAGGAGTGGTTATAGAGATCTTATAAATCAGTAGGAGTAAAGGTCAGTAGGAGTGGTTATAGAGATCTTATAGATCAGTAGGAGGAGTAAAGGTCAGTAGGAGTGGTTATAGAGATGTTATAGATCAGTAGGAGGAGTAAAGGTCAGTAGGAGTGGTTATAGAGATCTTATAGATCAGTAGGAGGAGTAAAGGTCAGTAGGAGTGGTTATAGAGATGTTATAGATCAGTAGGAGGAGTAAAAGTCAGTAGGAGTGGTTATAGAGATCTTATAGATCAGTAGGAGGAGTAAAGGTCAGTAGGAGTGGTTATAGAGATCTTATAGATCAGTAGGAGGAGTAAAGGTCAGTAGGAGTGGTTATAGAGATGTGTTATAGATCAGTAGGAGGAGTAAAGGTCAGTAGGAGTGGTTATAGAGATGTTATAGATCAGTAGGATGAGTAAAGGTCAGTAGGAGTGGTTATAGAGATGTTATAGATCAGTAGGAGGAGTAAAGGTCAGTAGGAGTGGTTATAGAGATGTTATAGATCAGTGGGAGGAGTAAAGGTCAGTAGGAGTGGTTATAGAGATGTGATAGATCAGTAGGAGGAGTAAAGGTCAGTAGGAGTGGTTATAGAGATGTTATAGATCAGTGGGAGGAGTAAAGGTCAGTAGGAGTGGTTATAGAGATGTTATAGATCAGTAGGAGGAGTAAAGGTCAGTAGGAGTGGTTATAGAGATGTTATAGATCAGTGGGAGGAGTAAATGTCAGTAGGAGTGGTTATAGAGATGTTATAGATCAGTAGGAGGAGTAAAGGTCAGTAGGAGTGGTTATAGAGATGTTACAGATTGGTAAGAGGAGTAAAGGTTAGTAGGAGTGGTTATAGAGATGTTATAGATCAGTGGGAGGAGTAAAGGTCAGTAGGAGTGGTTATAGAGATGTGTTAAAGATCAGTAGGAGGAGTAAAGGTCAGTAGGAGTGGTTATAGAGATGTGTTATAGATCAGTAGGAGGAGTAAAGGTCAGTAGGAGTGGTTATAGAGATGTTACAGATTGGTAAGAGGAGTAAAGGTTAGTAGGAGTGGTTATAGAGATGTTATAGATCAGTGGAAGGAGTAAAGGTCAGTAAGAGTGGTTATAGAGATGTTATAGATCAGTGGGAGGAGTAAAGGTCAGTAAGAGTGGTTATAGAGATGTTATAGATCAGTAGGAGGAGTAAAGGTTAGTAGGAGTGGTTATAGAGATGTTATAGATCAGTAGGAGGAGTAAAGGTCAGTAGGAGTGGTTATAGAGATCTTATAGATCAGTAGGAGGAGTATAGGTCAGTAGGAGTGGTTATAGAGATCTTATAGATCAGTAGGAGTGGTTATAGAGAGGTGATGTGTTATAGATCAGTAGGAGGAGGTAGGGTCAGTAGAAAAGTTAAAAATCATAAGGATGTGTAATTTCTATTATAATTTTGAGACCATCGTCGTCACTATGTCTACTTTTAAAATAAACTTTTGGTTTAAAGATGGAAGCAATAGTTCGAAAACAGGAGAGGTACAGAAAATGAACACACAAGTTGAGTGAATAAATAATGTGACTTACATTAATAAAACTAAGGCAACAGATCAACTTACATAGATAGTATATTAAATTGAATTTTAATGCATCAAAATTGAAAATGATCACTGGTAATGTTCATTCACTGGATGAATTAGACTATATTTGCATTTCTTTTATTTTCTAATTAGTAGAAAAGATTAAACAGTGGATTACAAAATACATATTTGAATTATATAGAGGAAAAAGAGATCCCTGGTGAGATATGTATTCATAAAAGACAGACTATAGAAATGATTTATGTAGAGCGATACACCAAGACCTAGGGGTAAATGTATCAAGCTGAGAGTTTTCCGGCGGGTTTGAAAAGTGGAGATGTTGCCTATAGCAACCAATCAGATTCTAGCTTTCATTTTGTAGAATGTACTAAATAAATAATAGCTAGAATCTGATTGGTTTTTCAAACCCGCCGGAAAACTCTCAGCTTGATACATTTACCCCCTAGAGAGAGCTTTGTTGAGTAGTGCAGATATCTAACAAGGTTATATAGAACATTAAGCGGATTTCCCACCTTTACATGACTTTAAATTATTGTCTTATTTACGCCTTTATGCAGTTTTTACTAAGTGTGTTGCTTTATCTTTCTAACCTTCATCTGTCCTGATATAAAGCAGAGTAAAAAAAAAAAATCACACACGGAAACTAGAAAAAGAGAAATGCGTTGACTAAATGAGGAAGTGTACACGCCAATAAAGTTACCTGAAGGTGGAAAACCATTCAAGGCAGATGTTTTATGGAACACTATACAGACATAAGGGGAGAGGTTATCCAAGCCAGAAGCACGGTGAGATGCTATTTGGAGGAACAAGAGGTTAACTAGTAAATGTATTTTGGATAATAAATGATAGGAAAGTGTTAAAAAAGACTAATATAATCAATTGAAGTAAGTAATACAAACGTACTGTAACCTATACACATCAACAGAACATTTGCTTGTATCAGTTCAATAAGGCAACGCAAGTCGGAATCTGGTGAAACACACTGTACTCTATTATACTATATCATACTAATGTAATATTAGTACAATGATACAACTTGGGTACCAATGATACAACTTGCACAGAGAAGGATGTAGGGTACCAAGGGATGAAACCAGAATAGAGTGTCAGGAACTGAGCAGGCCACACACAGGGTAAAAGTCAAACCAGCTTCTAGACCACGGTCTATCTCTAGAATATGTGTCATAGAGGTATAAAAATGAATATTGGGAGTCTGTCCAATATGAGGTGGGAGGTGAAAGGAGTGATGTTTTTGGGAAGTCGGGAATGCCTTAGTGTGGCTCTGCTGTTACCCTCATCGGTTAGAGTTAGGAACATATGATCAGAGAAAGCGAGCAGCTTACTAAAGCTGGGTACACACTACAGGATTTTTGTCCAATAATCGGCTCAACCAGCCGATATACGACCTCTCGTTCAAAGGTCAGGTCAGTGTGTGTAGTGACACGATGGTCGAAAGTCTGCCCCAATGGACAATTGTCGCCTCATTTGGTTGGTCGTACCGTTAAATATTTTCGTTCCAATCTCATTTCTGTTGTGTAGTGTGTATAAACTTCCCACCGATCATTGCAAAATTGCAATCATTGCTCACGACAACATGGCTGTAAAAGTCGCTAAAGGGACGTCCGCTCTTCCCTTTATCGTATAAAACAAGGCTAGTGTGTATGCAGTCCATGGACCGAGCGATCGTACCATCGATGGAATGTAAAATCGATCAGCATAAAAAGTTGGTGGAAAATTCTGTAGTGTGTACCCAGCTTTAGACAGCACATATTATGCAACAAGGAACTCTGCTTTTATTATCTCTTACAATGTAAGTGTTTGACCTTTAAAGCGATGGCCGTCTCACAAGTCACATAAATCCTACGTCAGGTAGCAGCTGCTGAGTTATATATTTTTATCCCGGTCATTGACTGAGATCAAGAACTTCTGTGAACCTAAATCCTGATTCACATAAAGGAAGGGATCAGGTGATGTTTAGGATGCCTGATGGCTCCTAATTCCAAAGGCACAATGATTTCTAATTAAACACAGTACCGCTGAACTCTCTTCTGGGTTCAATAGAAAGATTGTGACATCATCACCAGGGCTTCCAGCATGAGGAAACGCCTCTGGGTCTTATAATACCTAGGACAACTGGTCCCTCACAGTATCCCTACTGCTAGAGAACATGGGTTTAGAGGTCGTGATACAATTAGGCAGCAGAATTTTGAATTTCAGTGCTTCTCATAGATTGGGGACTAATCTTGTGTCAAGAGCACTAAACGGTTGGCTGCTGTAGTCAACCAATCAGATGTAGAATTCATGACTCTCCTTTCAGCGGACGGAATAGCTTTAGCCATTACAAAGATGAGTATTTCCTGAATGGCGGGGTCCCTGATATCAGATCTCTTCCATTCTGCAAGTCAAGGCTAAGGGGGTTATCATACACTGTAATATTTCATTTGCATAGACATATTCTTGAATATTCTCCATTTTTACTTAGTAAAATCTACCCCATGCTGTAGATGCAACTTCATGTATCTTCTGAATTTCACTGGAACCCAAATCTGTATTTCCATATCTATGGCACCAGGAACGTCACAAATGAAACAGCCCTTTCTGAGCAAATATATTAGCACAAATAAACTGGCAGCATAGATACAGATCTGATGAATTGTCTGGAACAGACCAATAGATTAGGTTACGGGCAGGAAACTCTGTGGTACGACCAGCTAGAAGGCTCAATTGAAAAGCGAGGCCACCAATGGTAGAAATTATCAGGAAGGGTGATTTTGAGAAATAGCCATTAACAGGAGTTATGTTGAGTAAAAGCAATTACAGAAAGAGCTTACACGGGTAATAGCTCAGTATTACGAGACAGCAATTTAAGGATAGGCAATTTGTTGAGGACAACTGCTGGTAAGCTGGGCCTCACTTACAACAATGAAAAATCTCTTCTTTCCATCACATTGGCTGAGGACTCACAGGGACTCTGCAATGTGAAGACCGGTGTCTGAGAACCTCTATCTGACATTAATATATGTATATCAAAGGCTTTGTATTACAAAGACGGATATTACATATGAAATAACTGGAGTGTATGCACAAACAAGTCCATGATGATCGCTTTCACCCGTCTTCAGCAAGTGGCCCTGTTAGCAGGTAGGTGCTTCTCGACTAAAGCAGGCAGAGAGTGACTGACAGCTTTGCAGACACAAGTGGCTTCAGACTCAGCTTTATATCATATCCCAATAAAACACTGCTAGTTATATACTGTCTATCATAGAATAAGTAGAGATAAAACTGCACATTTTAACAGAGCTGCTGTGTCAGGTTAACACTGAATTATGTATTTATATATTTGTCCAGGTGCCCGGACATCCACATCTATCCAGGACTGACAACAATACTAACATGGTCACACTGTGACTGACCCGGATCTCATGTAAGGGATAAGTGGGCTGTACGCCAGTTTGATTACCATATTTTGCATGAAAGGTATATGGGCCCATGCGTGTTTCTGACACTTATGGCAACCTGCGCCTGGAGAAATGGGATGGAGGGGCTTTAACGTAAGCCAAGCACAATAAGGATGTGTTTCGGGGGAATGCGAATAGACACAAACCAGAAAAAAGACGCATATACACTTGAAAAAAAACGTATTATTTGAGGATGGTCAGGAGCAGGTGCAATTAGTGGATGATTGGGAACTGCTTGTGACTGGCTGTTTGCGGTTGCACCGATTCGTCATTTGACATATTTTATGCTTCTGTGTGTGTGTTTAATTAAAAAAAAAAATTCTCATACCCGAGACATATAATTCATACTTGCCAACTCTCCCAGAATGTCCGGGAGACTCCCGAAATTCGGGTCGGTCTCACGGACTCCCGGGAGAGCTGGCAAGTCTCCCGCATCCTGCAACTGCGGGGCTAAAATGACGCGATCCGCTGTGAATCGCGTCATTTTGGCCCCGCAACAAAACTGCATATTTGTGGGGGAAGGGGGCAAAATGACGCGTTTGGTCACGCCCCGCTCTTTCTCGCCCTCTAGGCATGCCCCTCTCCCGGATACAACTTGACAAAAGTAGGCAAGTATGATATAATTTAGTTATATAGCGCCACAGTATTATGCAGTGTTGTACAGAGAATATTTGCTTGCTATCTATGAGCACAAGCACTTTTCCACTTTCAGAAATTTTAGTACATCTACCCTCAAAAATTATTCTAATCATCTACACTTGTGCGGAGACAAAAGAATAACCACAGACAATACTCAAACCCAGTTGCTTTCAACGCTATCTTTAAATGGGCAATTTTATTCCTTAAATGTGAGAATAAAAATAAATGACATATATTAGAGATAAACATGTGTACTGTATTATGTGTGAGTTTTATAGACCGTATACTGCAATGCCGACGGCTGGGTAAACATCATATTGCCGTGGCATTGAATAAACCAGTTCCCGTTCTTGCCATGAACTGGTGTGGGACTGAGAAGTTGTTTAATTAACTGTACAAATTGCACATAAATAATATTAATAACAATAATAATAGTAATAATAAAGACAATTATTTATGCTCTTTT
The DNA here is from genome assembly GCF_038048845.1 of Mixophyes fleayi. NCBI lineage: Eukaryota > Metazoa > Chordata > Amphibia > Anura > Limnodynastidae > Mixophyes > Mixophyes fleayi. The sequence goes on from NC_134410.1 coordinate 12,184,694, forward strand.
GTTTCATTCTGGAAAACGTAAGGTCAAACACGCTGTTTAAATGTCAGAAATGTTTTAGAGCTGTTTTGGTACAAAGTGTTTTGTTGTTACATGAGGTAGATAACATGACCAGAACAGTGTACAGTTGTGCAGATTTTCACCATCAGTGCAGAGACCTTGAACCTGAGCCATTAAGGAGAGCAAAGTAAAAAAAGGAGCAAATTTGCACCTTGGCAAAACTATATTGCATTGAAGGGGGAGGTAAATTTAAAATGTGGGGATGGATTTATAGTTGGGGTAGGGCATGTCCTAGATGAACTTTAAATTTCAGTGTAAAAATAAAGCTATCAAGAATGTGTCTGCTAGATGAAAAAGCAGTCAATATTTTTCTGACATGCAAAATAATACACTAATTTGCACCCCTTGCATAGTAACATGGTTTGTCCAGGATCAAATTTACTCCTTTTTTTGCCTTAATGACTCAGGCCCCTTGATTTTGAGGGCGTTTCAGGGCACTGTTGGAAGGTCTTACCTCCTCCTCATCGAGCATAAGAAGTTGGTTTCCAGAGATAACACAGTATCGTGGATTCCAAGCTGGACGGTCATACGGAGAGGTGACATAGGGCATCCGATGCATGGGAGGTCCTCGAACATCTAGGGTAGATTTAAAAAAAAAACATATTGTCCTATTTAGTTCTATAGATCAATGGAACCCAATATTTGTTGATCACCACATGAAAAGCTATTACTATTAAACCATGTTTCATCTCTACAAACTATAAACAAGCCATCAACATTATAATAATAATCTTCATATGAGGTCTGGTCTACATATTTAGTTACATGAACTAAACAAATCCTCACATTTCTACTCTGGTACTAAGATTATCCTACGGGTTACAATACCAGAGATATGAGGTCTATCAGAAACATATAAATGAAATTGTAGACGTTATGTATTTGTAGACTAAGGTGTAGATTGCTGTTATGCAAGTTTTTACAACTCAATATTGTTTTTATGCATTGATGGCTGTTTGCACCCGTTTCCTCTTTTCTGATCTAGTTTTCCAATTTAGTTTTTCTATTATCTAAGCCATGAGGAAATGTGGACTATAAAAAGGCATGCTGACTGGGAATATTATACTAATCTTAACACCCTCATTTTAGTGTTTTTAACTGGCTGTCACTTTCTAAAGTTTTGATTTTGCGAATGGTGGTCAATGCTGTGTGTCTGCCTTCTAAACTTTGTATCATAATTTTAGTCTGCTCAAACATTCATCACACTCAATCCACCATTATATCTACAGCTGACCGATTACCATGATCATTCTCAAGTCAAGATTATATCTACATCTTACCCATCACCATCATCGATATCAAATCACCATTATATCTACATCTTACCCATCACCATCATCGATATCAAATCACCATTATATCTACATCTTACCCTTCACCATCATCATGGTCAAATCACCATTATATCTATATCTTACCCTTCACCATCATCATGGTCAAATCACTATTATATCTACATCCTACCCATCATCATCATCGTGGTCAAAGTAGCATTATATCTACATCTTACCCATCACCATCATCGTGGTCAAATCACCATTATATCTACATCTTACCAATCACCATCATCGATATCAAATCAGCATTATATCTACATCTTACCCATCACCATCATCGTGGTCAAAGTAGCATTATATCTACATCTTACCCATCACCATCATCGTGGTCAAAGTAGCATTATATCTACATCTTACCCATCACCATCATCGTGGTCAAAGTAGCATTATATCTACATCTTACCAATCACCATCATCGATATCAAATCAGCATTATATCTACATCTTACCCATCACCATCATCGTGGTCAAAGTAGCATTATATCTACATCTTACCCATCACCATCATCGTGGTCAAAGTAGCATTATATCTACATCTTACCCATCACCATCATCGTGGTCAAAGTAGCATTATATCTACATCTTACCCATCACCATCATCGTGGTCAAATCACCATTATATCTACATCTTACCCATCACCTTCATCGTGGTCAAAGTAGCATTATATCTACATCTTACCCATCACCATCATCGATATCAAATCAGCATTATATCTACATCTTACCCATCACCATCATCGATATCAAATCACCATTATATCTACATCTTACCCATCACCATCATCGATATCAAATCACCATTATATCTACATCTTACCCATCACCATCATCGATATCAAATCAGCATTATATCTACATCTTACCCATCACCATCATCGTGGTCAAAGTAGCATTATATCTACATCTTACCAATCACCATCATCGTGGTCAAATCACCATTATATATACATCTTACCCATCACCATCATCATGGTCAAATCACCATTATATATACATCTTACCCATCATCATCATTGTGGTCAAATCACCATTATATCTACATCTTATCCATCATCATCATCATCGTGGTCAAATCACCATTATATCTACATCTTACCCATCATCATCATCGTGGTCAAATCACCATTATATCTACATCTTACCCATCATCATCATCGTGGTCAAATCACCATTATATCTACATCTTACCAATCACCATCATTGTGGACAAATCACCATTATATCTACATCTTACCCATCATCATCATCGTGGTCAAATCACCATTATATCTACATCTTACCCATCACCATCATCGTGGTCAAATCACCATTATATCTACATCTTACCAATCACCATCATTGTGGACAAATCACCATTATATCTACATCTTACCCATCATCATCATCGTGGTCAAATCACCATTATATCTACATCTTACCCATCATCATCATCATCGTGGTCAAACCACCATTATATCTACATCTTACCCATTATCATCATCGTGGTCAAATCCCCATTATATTTTCATCTTACCCATCATCATCATAGTGGTCAAATCACCATTATATCTACATCTTACCCATCACCATCATCGTGGTCAAATCACCATTATATCTACATCTTACCCATCACCATCATCGTGGTCAAATCACCATTATATCTACATCTTACCAATCACCATCATCGTGGACAAATCACCATTATATCTACATCTTACCCATCATCATCATCGTGGTCAAATCACCATTATATCTACATCTTACCCATCATCATCATCATCGTGGTCAAATCACCATTATATCTACATCTTACCCATCATCATCATAGTGGTCAAATCACCATTATATCTACATCCTACCCATCATCATCATCAAATTAGCATTATATCTACATCTTACCCATCATCATCATCGTGGTCAAATCAGCATTATATCTACATCTTACCCATCATCTTCATCGTGGTCAAATCAGCATTATATCTACATCTTACCCATCACCTTCATCGTGGTCAAATCAGCATTATATCTACATCTTACCCATCACCTTCATCGTGGTCAAATCAGCATTATATCTACATCTTACCCATCACCTTCATCGTGGTCAAATCAGCATTATATCTACATCTTACCCATCACCATCATCGTGGTCAAATCAGCATTATATCTACATCTTACCCATCACCTTCATCGTGGTCAAATCAGCATTATATCTACATCTTACCCATCACTATGATCACGGTCAAATCAGCATTATATCTACATCTTACCCATCACCATCATCGTGGTCAAATCACCATTAAATCTACATCTTACCCATTATCATCATCGTGGTCAAATCCCCATTATATTTTCATCTTACCCATCATCATCATAGTGCTCAAATCACCATTATATCTACATCTTACCCATCACCATCATCGTAGTCAAATCCCCATTATATCTACATCTTACCCATCACCATCATCGTGGTCAAATCACCATTATATCTACATCTTACTCATCATCATCATAGTGGTCAAATCACCATTATATCTACATCCTACCCATCATCATCATCAAATTAGCATTATATCTACATCTTACCCATCATCATCATCGTGGTCAAATCAGCATTATATCTACATCTTACCCATCACCTTCATCGTGGTCAAATCAGCATTATATCTACATCTTACCCATCACCTTCATCGTGGTCAAATCAGCATTATATCTACATCTTACCCATCACCTTCATCGTGGTCAAATCAGCATTATATCTACATCTTACCCATCACCATCATCGTGGTCAAATCAGCATTATGTCTACATCTTACCCATCACCTTCATCGTGGTCAAATCAGCATTATATCTGCACCTTACCCATCACTATGATCACGGTCAAATCAGCATTATATCTACATCTTACCCATCACCATCATCGTGGTCAAATCAGCATTATATCTACATCCTACCCATCACCATCATCGTGGTCAAATCAGCATTATATCTACATCTTACCCATCACCATCATCGTGGTCAAATCACCATTAAATCTACATCTTACCCACACTACATCTCAAACCTTTCCTACATTCTCAAAGGTTGTCCATGATTCCTTCATTCCACACCCACCTTCAATATTCACAAGTATCCTGCTTAAAGTTACATCATCACAGCATCATTTACATCACATTCTAATTACAATGTCTTCCTTCTTCTCACATCGTCATTGTTAAACCCTCATCCTATGCTCTCACCTTCATCGTAGTCTTATTCTGCTCATACCATTGTGTTTATAGCTTATCCTAAATCAAATCAGCCTGCCTCCAGCATGCTCACATCTTCATAATCATAAAATTATTCTACTCAACACTTCATTACCTACTTTAATCCTACTCCAAACCTTATGATCCCACCTTCTTCAGGATTATACCTTTACCTTGTTTACACCTTTTCTATAATTCCTTTCCATACTTATATTATGAAAGGATCATTTTTCCTTATCTTTCTATATTTCCTTTGTCTAAACTTTCATCATCAGTATGCCAACATTCCTATAAGTTGACTCTTGCAAAACCACATCATATTTTCATCCTGTTCAAATATTTTATCATTCAACCTTCATCCTTCACAAACATTCATATTAAAACAAAGTTTCACCACAATACCTTCATCCTGCTCAAGCAATCACCACCAAAACCTTAATTCTGACTAAGTAATCACCACTAAATCTTCATCCTAATCAAATAACCTCCATCAAATCTTCATCCTGCTCAAACAGCACCAAATCTTCATCCTAATCAAGTAATCTCCATCAAATCTTCATCCTGCTAAAGCAATATCTACCAAAACGTATTCCTGCACAATTTCCACAAACCCTTCCTTCTGACCAATGTCCAAACCCTCCAAATATTATTGTGTTTTCACACCTCCTGTGTAACCATTACTCTAGCTTTCCATGACCATTACAAGTAGACAAATAGTTCTGGTACATGCACAGACGTGCTGAAGAATCAGATACTTGTGGGTGGATTGATTCTACACTATAGTATGCAATAGTATGTTGGAGGTATGAACTTTATTCATTGAGGTGCATCTGATACAACTGTCTGTGCTTTGTTATGTAGATGCTCGGATTGGCTACATTTTTGTTTAGTCACTTCCCCTTCAAACTTGCTTTTCAAATGAACACACAGAATTTGACTGTGTATAAATACTCTGTTCTGCTGTTAACATTCTAGTGCTCTGATTGGCCACAGCTTTCTCAAGCCCCAGACATTTCACCTTCGTGTGTAACCAAGTCTGAATAATGAATACAATAGGTATCTAGTCAAAAATGTTCAACATTGATAATTCTCCTGGCCATTAAAGAAACCATGACCATGTACCCAAACATTTGGTTATAGCAATAGAATATTTTATATATTTTAATAGTAAATGGGTAAAGGTTTCAAATATTATATTACTATATTTGGCAAGCAGAGTGAAGTGTATTCTTGATGGTCACATGGGTATCCCAGTTTTTCATGTCATAATTATGGGGTCATAATTATAATTACCCCGTAATGGTCAGTATATTGGCAAACATTAACTATGTACATCTGAATGGTAAATTGTATTTAATCACATATATATACAGATATTTTAACTTTACTAAACATAAAATAAAATAATCACACAAAAAACATCTTTGCTCCCCAAATCCTGAGCCTATACATCTACTTCCTCTGTATTTAAAGACAGGTAGTTCTTTAATCATAGTAGGGTTAAGTTATAAACAGCTGAGTTTGGGAGAACTTTCCCATTCATTGCTCAGTGGTGCAAATATGATCCTTACAAGACAAGAGATACGCACTCCTGATTTGAAGCATATTCCAATGAACTTGGGAGACGTTCTTGCTTATTCAATTACTTCAACTATAAGTTTTGCTTTTTATTAATCAGGATCCAGAGAGGATGATAAAGTATTGTGAATGTTTCAAAGGGCCGATGCATGAAATACAGTATTGCTCCATGTCCTTAGAGTGACTAAAGATCAATATATAGTTAACATGCAATTGAATGAGTGGTTTCAAATAATTTCAATCATTTTAAAACTTCAAAAGTTGTATAAAATGCAAGTAACATGGTAAAAGATAATGTGGCCATTACTTGTCAATGTTCACACAGAACTATACCTGACATATAATAATAATTATATTATATAATAAATAATATGATTCTTTATTTATAAAGTGCTGACATATGACATAGCGCTGTACATTGAGGGAATTTTGACTCAAACAACTTACATGATATAGAGGGTAAGGATGGTGCTGTTCATATGAGTTTACAATCTAAGAGGTGCAAGGGACACATGATACATTCAGTAGTGATATAACAATTGTAACTTCTGGTGGGATAGTGGGTGTAGCTATTGCAGGACAGCGGCATTAACAACCGCCAATAATAAAGTGGTCATCTGTGACTGGCGTTTCTCTACGGCTACTGGTGGTGCGATACGGACGGAACCAAGCAAGACAACGGAAGAAAGAGACACGAAACATGAACCAGTCATTGGAGAAATCTTACAACAGTCACCTGCTGTCACCTATAACCATACTTGCCAACATGGGCAAGATGATTCCCGGGAGGTCCGGGGTGCAGGTGGGTGTGTGGGGGTGGGGATCAAAGAATTGTGTCATTAGCCCCGTCCCCAAAATAGGCATCACGTCTGAATCAATAAAAGTACCATAACTAGGAATACACAATGACCACAGCCACGTCCTGCTCTATAACTAGGAATACACAATGACCACAGCCATTGACCAATGACCACAGTCACTGTATTACTCTATAACTAGGAATATAGAATGATCCTGAGGAGCATGTTTGTCAATAACCAGGAATATAGATTGACCACGGGCAAAGTTGTTCAATAATGGGAGAAAGTACAGAATGACTCTGGCCTCACTTGGTCAATAACCAGGAATATAAATGACCCTGAGCACATATTGGTAAAACCAGGAATATAGAATGACTCTGAGCTACATGTTGGTCAATAACCAGGAATATAGAATGACCCTGAGCTACATGTTGGTCAATAACCAGGAATATAGAATGACTATGGGCACATATTGGTAAAACCAGGAATATAGAATGACTCTGGGCACAAAAAGGTTGATAATGGGATGTTCAGAATAACCCCGGCCACATTTACCGAATAACCTGCAATACAGAATAACCCCTGCCACATATTGGTCAGTAACCAAAAATACAGAATGACCCCGGCCAATAATAAGGGATATGTAAAGGCTACAAATTAATCAATAGCGCACAGGTCAGCATAACAGTGGATACATAGACTAGAAGTGGGGAGAATGTAGGAACACTGACCACAGGCCACAACCAAACAGATGATGCAATTTTCCATCCACACTAAAGCATATTAATATAAATATGACTTTATTATAAAACAGAACAGCATTAATATTGTATAAGAAAGCATTTATTATTATATGTGACTCTACAATACACGATCATGGACACATATGTTCTCATATATAGATAGATACATACACACTTTTTTTCTGTCATACCCACAGAGATAGATAGATAGATATGAAATAGATAGAAAGATAGATATATAGATAGATAGATAGATAGATAGATAGATAGATAGATAGATAGATAGATATGAAATAGATAGATAGATAGATAGATAGATATATGAAATAGATAGATAGATAGCTAGATATGAAATAGAAAGATAGATAGATAGATAGATAGATAGATATGAAATAGATATAGATAGATAGCTAGATAGATATGAAATAGATTGATAGATAGATATAAAATAGATAGATAGATAGATAGATAGATAGATAGATAGATAAATAGATAGATATGAAATAGATAGAAATATAGATAGATAGATAGATAGAAAGATAGATAGATATGAAATAGAAAGATAGATAGATAGATATGAAATAGATAGATAGATAGATAGATAGATAGACAGATAGATAGATGATATAAAATAGATAGATAAATAGATAGATAGATAGATAGATAGATAGATAGATAGATAGATAGATAGATAGATAGATGCTATATGTATAGAAGAAAATGGTCAGAATTTAAATAGTAGGAATAGACACATAGAGACTGTAAATAAATATATATATCCTGGATGGATCTTACAGAAAGAAGAGGGGAAGACAAGCACTGGTCAGCCTGAGTTCCTATGTGTAAGTACATATATACATATATGTACGTGTGTATATAAGAAGAGAGACAGGATGAGGATAAGGCAGCGGGAAGAGACGGCTGCAGGGAAGGAGGGAGAGAGAGAGTGGGAAGATGGGGAGGTAAGAGGGGGGTAAAGAGAGAGAAGGAAGATACATTATAATAGGGAAAGAAGAGGGCTGGGTGTGGGGGAGAAAGCTGCTGGAGGAGAGGGGGTGTTAGAGAAACGTAGGGGGGTAAAGAAGACAGAGGAGGAGAACAGGGGGTTAAAATATAACAGAAGAGAGGGCTGGAGATCAACAAACCCAGAGTTAATAGAAAGACAGCACGGTTTCTGAAGACATACTAGGGGTGAGAGAGACAGCAGGATGTAAGGAGACATACAGGGGTGTCTCACCCTTGTCACCCCGAGAGAGCGCTCATTCTGCATTGTAAGAGACCGTCGTGTGATAAAAACTTCAACCTTATTCTGAAAACCCCTAAATATAGGAATTAAAGCAGCGACAGTTACCTAGCAACCGGCAGCACTGACACAACCAACCACACACAGACACACAATGACACACACACACACTGCCATGTATGGGCCTCCTGCTTCCTGCAGCACACACATACATAGTGTGTAATGTAGTGACACAAACATGCACGGTACATAACACAGTCACACAAACACACACACACAAGGCGTGACAATTATCAGGGGCTGACATCCGTGGGCCCCATAGTAAGAGTTTGTAAGGGTCCCCATGTAACACCCAAGGGTGAAATAAACACAAATACACATGGAGCATTTAGGAGGAGCCCCCTCCCCCTGGTACCTGCTGGGGGGCAGGTACACGCTGCACCTTGGTAGCCCTGACAGTGCCACAAATGTACCCAGTGGGTGATATAGTGACTTCTGACACAATACATGGCACACCATAACACTGGTTTACAATCTGCACAGTACACAGCACAAATAGTCTCACACAAACCTGCTAGATCATGATACGATAACAACTATCCCACAAACTGATACACTTCACGGGCAGCACGTGTGGACCTCTGACCTTCAGAAAGGCCGGACAATACCCTTTATCTCAGTAATAAGATGAGACAGTACACTTAACAAAAGAAAGAGACACGGCTTGCCCTTTGAATAGACCCCACATACCACTCACACCCCGCACTGACCGCAAAGCTCCCCTAGAGTGTTACCCACTTACCCAAAACACCCACATATGCCCCTTTGAACCCGACTTATTTATTTAATAAAAGCTGAAACTACGGGTGAAGCTTGCAGGGCTGCATAAAGCAGAGAAAAGGACTGAAGGACTGACGGGTCATAAACCAGGAAGGAGCAGGCATCACAGGTGAAAGGTGGGGTGGGCACTTGTGGACCATCGCTTAAACATACAAACAATGCAGAACTGCAATTGTATGACTTCATAGAGCATTATAAAGTCAATCACAGCACAGTATATAGTGATATGCATGCGATTTCTGTCGCGCTTTTTTAAAAAAAATTGCGTTCCTTGCCGAAACAGGCCCACAATGAGCACTACTGTGTGTAGGTGACAGGAGACTTTTAAAGGCGAGGAGACCTGGGAGCAGGGGAGGGTTGGCAATTTTTAGCCCGGGGTGGGGGGAAAGACTTGACTCAGCCGCCTAATTAGGAACATTTTAAAGGAAAAAAAAGGTAGGTAGCCCAGTGACCCAGCCCAAGTGTTGTAAGAACATTCTTGCAGTATTGCTCAGGGCTTTATGAATGAAAACTATTATTTTGAATTTTATTGTGTGCAATGTAGAGATTTGCAGAGAGTAGAGTTGGCGGAAGGATAGTTGTACTATGGATGCGGAGTTGGTGGGAGGATAGTTGTACTATGGATGCGGAGTTGGTGGGAGGATAGTTGTACTATGGATGCAATATTTATAGCAGATTGGTAAGGAATCAGGCTGTTCAATGAAAGACCATTTTGGTGAATGAGTCTAATATTTCTCTCAGTGACAAAATACCATTTTAGCAATCTATGTGAAAGTACCTATGGCTCTACAATTAAAGGACAACTAAACCCCAAAATTTAAATTTCCAGGTTTAAACCATGAAGGCAAAATACTGTGTACAGTATTACACTAACATTCCGCTACAGTATACTGTACCTCCCACTATGACCTCTGCACTCCATTAGACAGTTAAAGCCCCTCACACATCTTTAGGATAGTGTCCTGATAGCATCTCATACAGGTCAAAAAGCTGATGCCGCAGGCCTTTGATTCAAATGTGACATCACTGGCCCTGCCCCTATGCACGGTTCAACCAATATGAACAGAGCATTTCTGCACAGCAAGTCTGTCAAGCTGTCAATCACTCTGTTTCTGCTCTGTTAGAGAAGCACCTACCTCCTAGCTTGCTGCACAGCCGTGGCCATTACTTTTCATTAATACGTATGTACAAGACTGTGACGGAGGTTACCAATAGCTAATCCTCTCCCTTTAGGTATAGGACAGGCAACGCCCACAACTGAGAAATATAAATTGGCCCTACCGACCAGGGACAGGCTGTATCTCCTCTAGTGAGAACCCACCTGCATCGTTCTCATGCAGCAACTGTCCCCTTAGAAGGCATATAATGAACAGGGCTTTACTAGCGCTGCATGCAATTCATCATACTACCTGGAACTTCAGAAGCTCATCTATGGGACCAGTTGCCATACCAATGACTCTAGAAGTGGGAAAGTGAATGGTGTTACCAATTTCAAACAAGCCTTCCTGGTGCTGTGTTGTTTGTACTTAGTCCTCGTAACCCAAATTCTTGCCCTAAATCAGCCTTAAGTTTGTGGACTGGTACAGGTAACCAGGAACTGCAGCACACCAAATATTCAACTTTCTCGGTGCACAAAGGGGGCGCTATCTGACAACAATGTGTAATGGTTGATGGCACTCATGATGTTCTTACATAGTTCTTCTCCTAGGGATGTAATGTTCTGAATGAAGATGCATGTTTTATGTAAACCATGCCCTTCAGGGTAAAACAAGTCTGCCCAAAAAGTCTGTTTTCCATGTTTCTGTTCTTACAACATGGATTAATACTTTTTTTGAACTAGATTATGGATTTTTTCATGTATAATAAAAGTAATTTAACCTCATCCTGCACCTTAGGACATGGATGCTCTACAGTCCAGTGCCTTCAGAAGACAATACTGCTGTAGACGACTTGGAAGTTCACCATAAAAAAGTATCCCAAGGACAGGATGGAAACAAAAGAGATAACACGGCCTGTAGCGCCATCATCAGGGGCAAATGCAGGATTTGTAGAGAGGGGGTTTCCACACCACGCCACCAGTGGGTGTGATCAGCATGCATGGGGGCGTGGCTATAATATTAGACAGTGCTTGGCTGCTCTCCAACTCTTCCTATCCCTATAATATACATGGGCAATGCTACGTGCACTACTGTTAGGTGCATGCAGCTCTCCCTTTTCAAGCAGAGCCGTGTGAAGCGGGGACAGGGTCCAGCCACCTCAATTATACAGTGCCCCAGGCTTGGAGGGGGGTTTCAGGCACTAGGAAACCCCCTAACCCCCTCGGTTTGCCTATGATCATATGCGAGGATAAAGGAGAATGCATATTAACTCCTTTATTAATGGTACTTGATATCCACAAGATTGAATAAAATCTCCCCTGATATATCAAGTAGATGTTGTAGGGGCTATCCAGCAGAGGGCTGTTTTATACACATTTGGAGGCATCGTCATTCAGTGCCCCAAGCCGCCAGAACAAACTATTTGAATATATAGTCTCGGCAGCTACATGCCAAATTACAGTGGATTGGAAATAATCCTCTGTTCCAACCATACAATCAGTTCTCCGCAATGCTTCAAAATCTATTTTTTTTTTTATAACTTTATTTATAAAGTACCATCACACATTGTACCAGCAAGAATCAAAATAGACCAGAATAGGTGACATTGTATAGAAGTGGCAGGGACTGTGTGACAGCACGAGCCAATACACAGAAATACGTGTAGAAAACGAACTAAAAGAAAACAAGCAGAATACACATACACTTAGCTGGCCCGAAATGTGCAAAAGTAATAACACAATACCAGCGGCCAATGATCTTCTATTAAGGGAACCGAAATCAACATAGAACATCAAATATAACAAGTTATAAGAAGAGGGATGAAATATCCGTTGGTATCATGTGAACTGTATAAACTGTTGTATATAAACCAATCGTCCCAGATTTGGGAGAATTTATGAGATTTATTGTTCAAATTCAAAAAAAATTCCATTGATGCCAAGAACCAAATTTTAAATAGGAGGTGTTGTCTGAAAGGGGGGTCTGTTATTTTCCAATTCTTAGCCACCAGGCACTTGGCTGCATTAAGGCTTTGTATGGACAGCTTCTCTGCGTGCTTGTCAAGAGCCTCTAATGGAGAGCCCAGAAGAAAGGACCAGGGACATTAGAGATCTGAACCTGTGTAACCTGAGTAAGGCAGCCACGTCATCTCAAAAGTGAGCAATTTTTGGGCAGGACCACCAGAAATTAAGGAAATTCCCCCGTTCACCGCATCCCCGCCAACTAAAAAACAGATGTGGTTCCGTCTATCGTTTTCAGCCTTGTCAGGACCAGGTACCACCTAAAGTAGACTTTGTAAGTGTTTTCTAGCACAAGGGAGGAGATAGAGGTTTTCGAGATCCATTCCCTAATTGTTGACCAGGTATCTGCTTCAAAATCTTTTAATAAGGTGTCTTGGGCTTCGTATTTCAATATACACCTACTATTGTCAATGTGACTTTATGATTGCAAGAGATCCGCCCACTCTTCCATACCCTTTTCTGACCCCTTATTATCCTTTTTGCCTTTTTTATAGACCAAAAATGGAATGACAAAGTCAACTTCCTTAGATGGTACTGGTGTATGGCTTTGGGATGTGTCTAAATGTGGTATTTCCTCCATAGTTGTATGCTAACTGACAAGCTACAGTTTGCAAAATTCTAACTAATTTTGTCATATGCTGATCTCTAACTAAATAGAGTCTTTAAAAAAAGTATCCCAGCAGTTCTCAAGGTACAATGGTGTGTGACCTGTAGCCAGTCACAATTTGTGACACGTGAGACTGTCTACTTGTTGATCGAGAGTAAACTCTACCAGAGTTCAAAAGCAGACTCTATGTTTTCCAGTACACAAGGTCAGAAAAGAGACGGTATACCAAGCTTAAGATTAGACCTCCATGTGGATGGAGAGATGTCACTTAAGTAACTTATTGAAGGAAAACAGTATACTGTTCTGAAAAAGTGCTTTGTGAAGACCAGTGGTTGTTTGGAGCTACAAGATTCTGTCTTTGTGATATTGAAGAATGTCAATGGTAGTAAGAGGTAGAAAGCTGTTTTTGGCTCAACAGCATTTTCACCAAAGTTTAAAAATATTTCCTCCCTGCCACAAAAGAAAAGAGAGACATGGAAGTTTTGAGGAACATAGCCGATAAGGCTCCAAAAACTATTGAAGTCAGGCGTACTTTACTTTAAGATAACAAAACCTTGTAAAAAAAATAAAAATACGCAGTAATGAAGTTACTGAAGATCAAAGATCTACCTTCCTTTATACTAACAACGCTTTAGTCATAGCTGCAGAGCCACATGAGCAACAGGATCATGTCCACAAGTGTTTCTATGGTATAGAGCAGAATAATAACTTGAACCAGGAATTCTCACTTTTAACCCCTATGTAAGTCAACTTGTAAAGGATGTCAGCTTTGGGCAATCCATATTTAAGGTAAAATAATCAAAAGTAATCTGTCTGGCAGACCAGAGTTGGAAACTGCTCATATACACAACTATTCCTTCAGCAAAATATCAGAGTGAAAGCAGTCGGGGTCGTTGCCAACACCAACACGGTGGAAAGTTGTGTCTTCAAGAAGAACCCACAAACAACTTCTGTTGTACCCAATTAAAAAAATGCTTTGCTGGATAGAACCAACTTTATTCCAGAATATGCAAATATTCCAGGCAATTTACTAAACAGGTCAAAGATTCATCAGAGAGCATGGCAGCTGGTGGTCCTTCTTTTCAAGAACTATACAGAGAACTCAAGAGTTCAAAGAACAACACAAATGTTAAAACTTGTGGACCAGGAGAGCCTGGTTTGGTGACTTCTCACAAGTGTCCAAAAGCACTCCAATCAAAGTTCCTCTTCTGAAGCACCTGCTTTACTAAGGTCCAGTTCAGAATGCTCACTTACGAAGAGTATCTCAGACTGCATAGGGATTGTGATGAGTGGGATGGAAACCAAAGGCTCTTCCAACCTCTTATTGAGGCAATGACTGACCGGCCTATGATCCTTTTATATACAAATACAGTAGACAAGTTGGTTCAGAAATCATGTCTAGTGGGTTCTGTTCTGCTCTTTTGAGTATATAGAGATGAACTGAAGACGTGGATCTTAACCAAAATTCAGTGTGTGATTGCAGCAACATTAATTGAATGTATGACGTACAGCAACTTAATCATTTACAAAGTAATAAATGCAGTTAAATGATTTGTAAACCCTCAATTGGTCCCTGATATTGTCAGAGATCAGCTTCAGAACTTTGGAAAGCAGAAAGAGAATTTAGCAGTATAGACAAAAATACAAATCACAACCAATCAGATCTCTATGACACTAAACACTTCTTCTTCTCAATGTTCTACCACTGGTCTCTACTGTAGGCAGGGACCAGGATTAATACGGGGAGCACATACAGCCCCTTTAAGTAGCAGATGAGAATGACAGATGCAGAGGTTACATTAAATGTTCTGTTCTCAGTATATGTGATAGCACTAAATAAAGAATTTATAAAATTCAACTGTAGTTTTTAAAATAAATAAAACTGTGAAAACTTTCTATCAACAGTAACACGTATAACCTTTCCCATATGGCTTAACCAGTGGCTGGGCAGAAAAGATTGTACTAATGCTCTTGTTTCATCCAACACAATTTATTGCATGGTCACCATAGAATAACAAAAGAGTCTCAATTACATATTGCTCTTTAAAGATGTCTAACCAGAAATTGATTTTTGAGGTTTCGCTCAATGTCATCATTGAATGATATAGAAATGATATGAGGTCTTTGGACGAGAAACTGCTAAGACAAAGATGTTTCAAGGAGATGAGCAATCTAGCAGAGTCTGGCTGAAGAAGTTTGGATAAAGTCCCTGATTTGTACATACTGATAGACTGTAGATATTGGTAGATCACAGGATTCTCAATCTGCAAAAGTAGGAAATATTCCCCTTTTATTTAGTTAAGAAAACTGACACTCGTCGATGACCAAAGGGAGAATGCGTTGGAAGTGAAACTCAGGGGGAAGTTGTCCAAGTTATACCAGAGTGGTATGATAGGAAATGGTGAGACGGCCAGTGTGTAAATTTGAAGGCAACAAGTCCATATTGTAAGAGACAGGCTGATTAATTATAAAATTAGAGAACTAAGTTGACGAATTGCTCTGAAAACATTGGGGAGATTTAGAAATGGAGAGTAACACATCAGCCGCATATAAAGCTATACTACGTTCTTTGCAGCCAACATTAATGCTGGATATAGAGTTTTGTCAGATTCTGGCAGCTAAGGGTTCCAATATAAGGTGAGAGGGGAGAGTGGGCAACCTTGACGAGTGAGGGATCACCATTAACTAAAACTAAAGCTGATGGGTTTAGATAGAGAGCAGTAATAACAGATAGGAACTCTCCCTCCAGACCAATGACTCAAAGACTCACGAAGGGCCAGTCAATGTAATCAAAGGCTTTTTCGATGTCTTGGGCCATTATAAAGCCATATTAATTTGATGGACTAGATGGATTGTTCTCCGGGTGATATCCAGGGCTTGATACCCCAGGACAAATCCAACTTGGCCAAGGGGACCAATTTGGGAAGACTCACACAGAGTCTGTTAGATAGCATTTTAGCAAAGATCTTTAGGTAAACACTCTATAACTCCTATGGGCTGCTGGACCTCTGTCCTCTTTATGGATCACTGCGATCATAGCTTTTGTAGAGGCTGAACCAAAATATATTTTGTCCCAAATAGAATTAAATAAATCTGGAAGTCCGGAAGTGAGACTAATGCTGATTTTCCTGTAGTAGCGGGAGGGAAAACCGTCAAGGCCTAGAGCAGAGGCAGATTTCATTGAGTGGATGGTAGACAGGGTTTCTACCTAAGTTATTGGGGTATTAACAAATTTAACTGCATCAGGCAGCAATTTGGGGTTTTTGCAGGAAACTAGTTAGTCATTAATTTTGTTCTGTAGGTCCACAGGAAAGACCATAGATTCTGGTTGATCATAGAGATTGTTATCAAAGTATTAGAATTCCTTCAAAATTTTTGGGGTGTCATAAATGAGTTGACCCTGTAAGTTTCTTTCTGACTCATCATCATTATTTATTTATATAGCGCCACTAATTCCGCAGCGCTGTACAGAGAACTCATTCACATCAGTCCCTGCCCCATTGGAGCTTACAGTCTAAATTCCCTAATATAGACACACTCACACACAGACACAGACAGAGAGGGAGAGACTAGGGTCAATTTTGATAGCAGCCAATTAACCTACCAGTGTGTTTTTGGAGTGTGGGAGGAAACCAGAGCACCCAGGGGAAACCCACGCAAACACAGGGAGAACATACAAACTCCACACAGATAAGGCCATGTTCAGGAATTGAACTGATGACCCCAGTGCTGTGAGGCAGAAGTGCTAACCACTACGCCACTCGGCTTTAATGCTTTTTCACAGTCAACCAAAAATGTTATATTAGATGAACCTTCCAGCTGACATTTTCAGGACCCTCATAGTACGGAAGGAACCCAACCTGCCGGCAATGATTACAGTGTCTTCTACAGGTGGATATCTCGGAGACGTTTAATTGAAAACCACTCATTGTGCTGTGTTATTGCAAATATAAAGCAATGTGAGATCCAAATGTCCAATTCATCAGTGATTAGTCTCATGTTATTTCCTTTACACATTATCCAGTAAGTATCGGGGGCAGATGATCTGTAAATGGTCACTACAAAATCATGCAAAATTGCTCCTTGTACCAGAGGGAGTGGGTGATGTGAAGGATCTGTGACGAGCAGTTGTGTGTCACTATGACCTGCTCTGATGTAGGGATTATTCATCACCACCCACAGCCACATGAAGTAAATAATCTCACTGCCAAGTATAGACATTAACAACTAAACAACACAAAAACATAAACACATATATATGTATATATATATATACACACACATACATACATACATACACACACACACACACACACACACACAAGGGGTCTCTAATAAGAACGTGCTGTATTGAAATGTCCTTCAAGATGGCTTCTTCCAATGGAGCACATACAGCATAAAATTATCAATATAAGCCTCACAAAACTGGGAACTGCAATTTTAATAACCATTAGCGCCATGTTTAATACTTTTGTGTGATATATTTCTTGGTATTTTTGCCTTAAAAAAACCTTTTACTTAAAACATCTTTCACACGAGAATAATTCTGATAGACACTACCGAAAATTTATGTCAATTCATAAAAAAGACAACTACTCCCTGCCATATAATTTCTAGCCCATACTGCCATGACATTGCTAGACCTCTGGACCCAGGGAAAGGCACTAGTACCAGTCTAGGTGCCCACTTCTTGCAATGCCTTTGCTAACGTCTCTGGAGTCACCCAGCTGGAGCAAAGTCCTGCAGGCTGGTAACTAGCTCCTTTGGGGTAGGTATGAACTGTTACATTCATTCCCAACCATTTTGTCAAGGGAAACTGAACAATACGCACTTCTGAAAGTGCCCACACATTTATACTCAATGGGGTATATTTACTAAACTGCGGGTTTTGAAAAAGTGGAGATGTTGCCTATAGCAACCAATCAGATTCTAGCTATCATTTATTTAGCACATTCTACAAAATGACAGCTAGAATCCGATTGGTTGCTATAGGCAACATCTCCACTTTTTCAAAACCCGCAGTTTAGTAAATCTAGCCCAATGACATTATACAATTATCATTATGTGTATGGCTCACAGACGTTCATAAAGACGTCATCTCATCAAAAGGTCTGAATTATGATCTTGGAACTCGGAAAGTAGGATGATTTCGGTCGCACAGTACTTGAAAACAATTGTATTGCTATTTGTGGGATCAGATTGAGCATTAGGCGGCATAGTGTTCTGCCACCACCGACAGTCGGCATGTTTGCTGAGAAGTTGGGAGGTATATCCTCGCTCACCATGGCAAGTGGATGCCCTGCAAACCTGTCACGGCTGTTTAAGATATAAATAAAATATAAATGTAAAACTGGCCCGAAGAAGCAGACAGAGGTCTACGAAACGCGTTGTATCTGTAGTGGTGGAGAAGTATTGCCATTTGTCTTATTCTTTTATGTTTATTTTATATTTGTATACTTTAATTAAGAATCTGTTATATTTCTAACTTTTAAATATTTAAAACATTTAGATTTTAGACAATAAAATCAATTTCTATATCAAATTAAACTTGATATGTGTTTTTCTGAGAATATATTTCCTTTACAGAAGTGGAATCACACATCCCAACGGACATCGGTATATTAAATGTCCAAAGCCTTTTTATCTTTGGCACAGGTGAGAGCACTTAGACTGCATGTTGCCCATAATAATCACACAGTGTACACTATGGGTATACTATATTTTGGGACACAAATGGTATAACGAAAAGAGACAACAAAGGAGACACTGTTATCCTGGTACCTGACGAACTTTGCTCGGAATTCAGTCCCGTTGTGTCCAACAACCACTGGTGGGCATCGGTGTAAGACTGTCCAAAGCATTGATATTATCAACACTGGGTGAGCGCTTTTCATTATCTACTACTTACCACACAGTGTAGTCCAGGGTTTCCCAAACCCAGTCCTCAGGGCTCCCCAACAGTGCAGGTTTTTCATATCTCCTTGCTGGAGCACAGGTGTATTCATTACTGACTGACACATTGTAACAGATCCACAGGTGGTCCTAATTATGTCACATGTGATCCAGAAAACCTGCACTGTTGGGGAGCCCTGAGGACTGGGTTTGGGAAACCCTGGTGTAGTCTATTGTTACTCTTTTTGATTCTACACTAGAGCTTTAAAGATCAAATAAACTTTATTCTGTACTATAAGATTATAGGCTTCTCTCTGCCTGGCTGCTATCCTTGACCCTATACATCTTGTCCTCGGGCGCTGGTTACTTTCGATTTATTACCTTTCTATCATAGCCAGCAGTAACTTTTTCAGCAATTTGTGCTACAGTAGCTCTTCGGTGGGATTGCACCAGACAGGCTAACCTTCGCTCCCCAAGCGCATCGATGAGCCTTGGGTGCCCATAATCCTGAGATCCTTACACTTGCCCATTTTTCCTGCTTCCAACACATCAACTTCAAGAACTTACTGTTCACTTGCTGCCTAATATATCCCACCCCTAGACAGGTGCCATTGTAAGAAGATAATCAATGTTATTCACTTCATTTGTCAGTGGTTTTAATGTTGTATCTAAGCGGTATATATCTTCTTAGTTACAGCATAGCACGCTCGGAAGGTCATTTACATTGTGCAAAACCAGCTTCGGTCCCACCATACGCCTCGATCGGTAAGTGTGCCTGGATGGCTGCCAAACAGCAAAGATTGGAAACCGAGTAGTTTATTTTATATAATGAAATTAATGATACTAGATTGGACATTTACATTTGCATATTGCACTTCTGGAGATTGTTCCACCTACAGGTGCACCCAAGTGTGCGAAGGCGTCCTCTGAGAGTGGAGGTAGGTGCGCACCTTGATGTGCGCTCGCTGGACTATCCAGACACAGCGGTGGAAAACTAAGTCGTTTTGCATAGCGCATTGAGTGTGCCACATACATGAGGCCCTCATTGTAAATTAACACAGCAAAAATGTACACGGTTATATATCTGACATAACCTGTACCTGTTCTGCTCCGCTGTGTATTGTGGAATATAAACCAATGATCCCTTTGTTATTTGTTTGAAACGTTTGTTCAGTCACATCTCTCCACTACTACGGTCTAAAATCTCAATCTGCTTTTCTGCAATTACTAAATGGATATCCTCTCATCCACTCCAAAAAGGAAGTTACTGTCGCCTGATTCATTAAGGCACGCAACGTAAATTGCGAGTTTTCTTTGAAATGCATGTAATTTAGGAAGACGCACGTCCGTATCCAACTACAAGATGATCTGAAGAAGCGTCTCTTGTTGAATACGGGTGCAGGTACGCTCTGCCTATAGAGCACTTGCTGTACGAGTCCAATAAATATGTGGAATAAGTCGCAGCAGTACGCACAGTAAAACATATTCAATTATTGTCACCTGGTAATAGTATAACCTTTTTTTTTTCATTTTATTATTTATATCAAATACATTTATGGGGATATTCTCAATGTCTACTGTATATAAAATGACTCTTTAGAGTTGCTCATAACTGCAAACACATATTCTAGCATGCATACATGTCCGTCAACACTTACACCTGCCCCGTAGCCGGTGAAAATGATATGACTGACAAAGACGTACCTGAGAGATGCCCACAGATTGAATTTGACGTTGATGCGAGCGCTTGGCCTTGGCACACCCTTACTGTACATTGCCTACGTTAGTCCTCCCTTCCCTGCCCCGTACCACCCTTCAAATCGTACGCAGGCGTATGTGTCATTTATGTGCGAACATGAATTGCGTTCTTCATCGTAAGTCTTGGTTAGCGCATGCGCAGAGCTAAAATGCGCAAAATACGCCACATAAATGGACTTACGTTCCTTAGTGAATCAGGACCACAATTACTAATCCTGTGAAATGCATCATAATAATGTCAGAATATGCCCATTTTTCACCCAGTGGCCTCCAAATCTTTAAGATATTACCTTTACTTTCCCATCTGGACTACTGCAACCTTCTCCTTATAGGCCTTTAATTTAATTGCCCCCCATGGAGTCAACCAAAAATACCGCTGCCAGGTTCATCCTCTGCTTCGCTTGAACTGGCTCCCTATACTATACAAACAAACTTTAACTTACAAATCTCTTCCCAATGCCTTATACCTCCTTCTATACTCCCCGAACCATCCCCTATACTCATCCCAGAGTCTTTTGATCTGCTAACTTTATAACAGTTGTGACTACAAGTCCCTTCATGAGCAGCTATGTACTTACGCAATTCCCCACCGATCAGACTCACTTCCACTATCCCAACAACAAGCATATAAATCCTAAAATATCACCATGTTACACCCAAAGTCCAGTCACCAGATATCTTGATTCATTACCAGCAGAGAGAGAGAGAGAGGAATGGGGGAGAGAGAGGGAGGGGGGGGGGGTAGGGGGGAGAGAGAGAGAGAGGAATGGGGGAGAGAGAGAGGGAGGGGGGGTAGGGGGAGAGAGAGAGAGAGAGGAATGGGGGAGAGAGAGAGGGAGGGGGGGTAGGGGGAGAGAGAGAGAGAGAGAGAGGAATGGGGGAGAGAGAGAGGAATGGGGGAGAGAGAGGGATGGGGGGGAGTGGGGTAGGGGGAGAGAGAGAGAGAGAGAGAGGAATGGGGGAGAGAGAGGGAGGGGGGGTAGGGGGGGGGAGAGAGAGAGAGGAATGGGGGAGAGAGAGAGGGAGGGGGGTAGGGGGAGAGAGAGAGAGAGGAATGGGGGAGAGAGAGAGGGAGGGGGGGTAGGGGGAGAGAGAGAGAGAGAGGAATGGGGGAGAGAGAGAGGAATGGGGGAGAGAGAGGGATGGGGGGGAGTGGGGTAGGGAGAGAGAGAGAGAGAGAGAGAGAGAGAGAGGAATGGAGGAGAGAGAGGGAGGGGGGGTAGGGGGAGAGAGACAGAGAGAGAAAGAGAAAGGAATGGGGGAGAGAGAGAGGGAGGGGGGTAGGGGGAGAGAGAGAGAGAGAGGAATGGGGGAGAGAGAGAGGAATGGGGGAGAGAGAGGGATGGGGGGAGTGGGGTAGGGGGAGAGAGAGAGAGAGAGGAATGGGGGAGAGAGAGGGAGGGGGGGTAGGGGGAGAGAGAGAGAGAGAGGGGGGAATGGGGGAGAGAGAGAGTGAGGGGGGGTAGGGGGAGAGAGAGAGAGAGGAATGGGGGAGAGAGAGAGATGGGGGGGAGTGGGGTAGGGGGAGAGAGAGAGAGAGAGGAATGGGGGAGAGGGTGGGGGGTAGAGAGAGAGAGAGGAATGGGGGAGAGAGAGAGGAATTGGGGAGGGGGGGTAGGGGAGGAGAGAGAGAGAGAGAGAGGAATATGGGTAGGGGAGGAGAAAGAGAGAGAGAGAGAGGAATGGGGGAGAGAGAGGGGGAGGGGGTAGGGGGGGAGAGAGAGAGAGAGAGAGAGAGAGAGAGGAATGGGGGAAAGAGAGAGGAATGGGGGAAAGAGAGGGATGGGGGGGAGTGGGGTAGGGGGAGAGAGAGAGAGAGAGAGGAATGGGGGAGAGAAAGGGAGGGGGGGGGGTAGGGGGAGAGAGAGAGACTTCAGAATACCAGAGAAGTTGAACAGAACATCTCCATCCAATTAATATGTATTTACATTGCTAGTTCTGTAAGTTGTAAAGTTCTCAAACTTAATGGACTTTGTAGAAGCACAAGCAATATAATTCAGGTACATGACATTGAACATAGAAAAGCTACAAGAGCAGAGATTAAATGTAACAGTGTTCCTAGAAATAAAGAGACTAATCCACTTAAAAATGACAATTCTCTCTACATTATATTTTTGGAATACATAATTGCAATATTCAAAAACAGTCAAATAAATCTGGTTTGCTGCTCACCATATGTGAGACCTTCATGGTGAGTGAACCCCAACAACAAGAGATGGCAAATCCTTTCTAGATCCACAGCCAGGATAAATACACACATTCGGGATAAAATGTGTGCAAACGATCTCACTTGCTGATGAGAACCTGGGCAGGTAGGGGATTGCCTTGCTAAGTACAGATAGAGTTACTAAAACTTCTAAAAAGCAAACGTGGAGGTGTTGTCCATCACAGCCAATCAGATTCTATCTATCATTTATTTAGTATATTCTAGAAAATGACAGCTAGAATCTGATTGGCTGCTATGGGCAATTTTCTCGGGACGAATTGTGCACATTCCAGTTGTACCTTGGTGGAAGAGCACAATTCTCGGCCAACTTCAACAAATGTTACAAAAATTTTCCAAGCCACAAAACTGACCCATCTACTAAAGCCTACCTTCCAACATTTGGGTAGGTTGTATCGGGACAGGGGGCGTGACCATGTCACGGTGGGGGTGTAGCCACACCCCGGGGGTGTGCCTAGTCTTTTTGAAGCACTAGGGTGCCCTGTTCTTCCCTCCCCTCCATGCACATTTTCCATCTACAAACCCACAAATGCAGACACTCCCCTGTTTGAGGGGTCTGTTTCCAACTACCAGGATCTTGAAGAGTGATGGATGGGTAATTAACTGCACTTGCTCCAAACAAAGCAGCGCAGGTGCATACAGTATGACCAAATATTGAACCAAACCCCAAACCAGTGGATCTCCACCCTGTCGCAGCCATCCTAAACATGGCATGTTTCCCATATTTTGTCAGAGAATGAATAATTAGCCCATGTGAATATATGAGAGTCACTGACTTATTACAAAAACACCAGTACTTCGTTATGAGATCTGGAAAACAAGCACTGTTGGGGATCGAGAATCGACCGGCCTACACTATGTTCTCTATATCTTTTACATTTCTACGTGATACACAGTTATCAGTTGAATATCCTGCAAAGTTTATATGCTCACTCCCAGGGATATATTTACTAAACTGTGGGTTTGAAAAAGTGGAGATGTTGCCTATAGCAACCAATCAGATTGTAGTTATCATTTATTTAGTACATTCTACAAAATGACAGCTAGAATCTGATTGGTTGTTATAGGCAACATATCCACGGTTTCAAAACTGCAGTTTAATAAATATACCTTCCATCTATACTTTCATGTGTAACTGAGACGCTCCTAGCAATGATGTCTAATCGCTCTGTAAAACTGGACTTATCCAAAACATATGCTCCTAACATTCTGAAATATTCCATTAAAACGATTTTCCACCTTCAGTCAACATTAACTTACTGGTATGTACGACCCATTCTGCAACATTTACTAAACACATTGCAATATAAATATTGCTTGAGGATATGGCACAAAAGTGCTCAGTTGATGCACTGGAATCCAATGCACAGAGAGAGCTGATCTGTGTCATATCCAAGGCCAACAATATGTGATTGACATGCAGATGGCAGCACGATTAATTCATACAAATGGCTGACACGGCACATGGCGTGGAGAAAATGTGGAGTGCTGCACCTTATTAGCTCCATCTACTCCATATAAATGTGTATGGTAGCGTGGGCTTAGCTCGCCGTGTTCGCTGCCCTGGGGGCGAGCTCTCTGCGCTCACAGACCAACTCACCTATATGTATCCAATCCTCTGTCCTGGGCTTACTCCCTCACAGTCTCACAGCTCTGCTGTGCTGATAAGAAGCCGGCCCTGGAGAGAGCATGATGCATAACGAGTGTGCTGAATAAAACACTTTCTTCCTGGTGAACCCCATTTTTTGCCATCTACATAACGCCCAAGGCACATAGTAAAGGAGACAATCCCAGCATGCCTTGCCACCTATCTGCTGGTTATCTACTGGCAAAGCATGCTGGGACTTGTAGTTTCACAACACCTGGAGAGCCACAGGTTGCCCATGCCTGTTCTAGACCATTAGACATGGTCAGGACACATGAACCATGGCGGTGTGAGTGAGTCCTGATGAGTGTAACCATTAGCAGAGGTATGTGGTAGCGACACCCCACCCCTCGCCCGAATATAACCGTGTTTACACCACTGTGTAAATATAATGGGCCTCAGGCAGAGTTGGCCACAAATTAAGTGTAAAAAAACTCCACCCATAAAAATAGAATATTTACCCCCATATGCAGTGTCAGAGGCATCTCTACATACAGGCAGGTCTACTCCAGGAGGATGTGCGCCCAGATTAGGCAAGGCCTACGTCACATACACCTACGTCCATGTTTGTCACCATTAGTTTTAAAACTGGAGCGTGCAGTTGCTCCTAGGAATCACTAAACACTGCACAAACCCCTCCAGCAGAATCAACTAAGTGACACAATAAATACACACACACAAAAGCATAATATATGTACGTGCAACAAGGAAAGCACCAATCAGCATCAGCGGAACATTCCCAAACAGCCAATCACAAGTCTTCTCTATAGCTGCTGTTATCCACTACTTGTACCTGTACATGTATCTGTGTTCCGATATGCATCTCGCCCTCAGCCTACAGTAGAACACCCCTTCCCTCCCTCGCCCGCCTCCCCAGGAGTAAGCGGGTGTAAGTGCCAGAGTCACGTAAAGATACATAGGTGTATAGGTGTGCGGGCACCTTTCTGGGCATGGAGAGCGGTATCACACAAGATACAATACGCAGACTGGCGTAGTACTTACTCTGCATCAACGTCCAGAAATGTAGTTATCTTCTGTAAAGAACACGAACATAATTCATATCACATGGACTGCAGGACATGATCAGTCATCTCTCCTGGAATTAGCTTCTAAGCTCAAAAAGTTGCTCAAAAGAGGTTTTCAGGTGACATTAACATGTTGGCTTGTACCTACCCTTCAGCAGCATGAACTAAATGCATTGCTTGTTCTTTCTAAAGTAATTCTGTGCTGGTTAGTCATGTATTTATATAATCAGTGAGCTGTTTTTCTTTCTAGTGTTACTCTGTGCTGTTTAGCCATGTATTTATATAATCAGGGTGTTGTTTCTTTTTCTAGCTTTCTTTGGTGCTGTTAAGCCATGTATTTTTATAGTCAGTGAGTTGTTATTTTTAGCAATTTTCTGCGCTGTTTAGCCATGTTTTTTATTTCACCAGTGAGAAATGCTTTTCATTCGTGTTATTCTGTGCTGTTCAGCCATGTTTTTATATAATCAGAGTTGTTTTTCTTTCAAGCATTATTCTGTATTCAGCTATATATTTATATAATCAGTGAAAATCGTCTGTCTAGCGTATTCTGTGCTATTTAGCCATGTATTTATATAGTCAGTGAGTGCTGTGTTAATTTCTTGCTTATTCTGTGCTGTTCAGCCATGTATTTACATAATCAGTGGGTGTTGTTCCGTTCTTGCTTGTTCTGTGCTGTTCAGCCATGTATTTATATAATAAGCAAGTTGTTTTTCTTTACAGCATAATTCTGTTCTGTTTAGCCATGTATTTATATAATTTGTGGGATGTTTTTCTTTCTTGCTTTATTCTGTGTTTTTCAGCCATGTATTTATGTAACCAAGAGTTGTTTTTCTTTACAGCATTATTCTCTGCTGTTCAGCCATGTATTTATATAAGCGAGTGTTTTTTTTCATTTACAGCAATATTATGTGCTGTTTATCCATGTATTTATATAATCCGTGGGTTGTTTTTCTTTCTGGCTTTATTCTGTGCTATTCAGCCATGTATTTACATAATCAGAGAGTTGTTTCTCTTTCTAACATTATTCTGTGCTATTCAGTCATGTATTCACATAATCATAGAGTTGTTTCTCTTTCTAACATTATTATGTGCTGTTCAGCCATGTATTTATATAATCTGTGGGTTGTTGTATTTTCAAGCTTTATTCTGTGCTGTTCAGTCATGTATTTATATAATCCTCTAGAGTTGTTTTTCTTTACTGCATTATTCTATGCTGTTCAGCCATGTATTGATATAATCAGCAAGAGTTGTTTCTTTTTCTAGTGTTCTGTGCTGTTTATCCATGTATTTATATAATCATTGAGTCCTCTTTCTAGCGTTCTTCTGTGCTGTTTAGCCATGTATTTTTATAATCAATGAGTTATTTGTAGCATTATTATGTGTTGTTTATCCATGTCTTTATATCATCAGTGAGTTATTCTTTCTAATGCTATTCTGTGCTGTTTAGTCATGTATTTATATAATTACTGAGTCATCTTTGTAGCGTAATTCTGTGCTGTTTAGTAATTTATATGATCAGTGAGTTTTTCTTTCTAGCGTTATTTTGTGCTGTTTAATCAGTGCGTCTTCTTTCTGGCTTTATTCTGTGCTGTATAGTCATGTATTTATATAATCAGTGAGAGTGGTTTTATCTTTATAGCATTTGTCTGTGCTGTTTAGACATGTACTTATCTAATCAGTAAGAGTTGATTATTTCCATCATCCTGGAATACGGCCCATGATCTTGTATCTGTCGATCAGAGCTTTGTTATATCCCCGGGAGAAGGAAATAAACATCTCTCCCTGATGATATAAATACATAGCTAAGAACCACAGAAAGGACCTATACAGGAAAAGCAATATATTTAGTAAAAGCTGCATGAGGGTATGGGCAAGTGGATTAGTTAAAATTATCTTAAGGTGGACACTCTTTTAATGTAATATAAGCCATCAACTGGAATGAGGACAATAAAAGGATGCCTTAATTGACAATACGTGATTGTCTTGGTAATAAAGACTGATCATCTGAGTGATGGTTTTTTCCTTTGCAGGACTAAACTTCTTGCCCTGGGGAAAGCTATTCCACAGTCTTCATGTAAGCTGCACTTGGTGTACCAAGCAGTGCAGTCCCTGTGTATAACACCAATATGGCTGCAGAGCTGTTTCTTGCATACTATTGACCCACATCCAGCATCATACAGCAGATTTATCCAGGCGGCTATAATAAGACATAAGTTACTGCCACTGAATTCCTTCCCATGGTAGTCAGTTAAAGAAAACATGTATCGATCAGCTACGTACAGTACAAATAATACTTGTCACCCATCATCATCATCACCATTTATTTATATAGCGCCACTAATTCCACAGTGCTGTACAGAGAACTCACTGACATCAGTCCCTGTGCCCCATTGGAGCTTACAGTCTAAATTCCCTAATACACACACACACACAAGGACAGACAGACTAGGGTCAATTTTTGATAGCAGCCAATTAACCTACCAGTATGTTTTTGGAGTGTGGGAGAACCCGGAGCACCCGGAGGAAACCCACGCAAACACGGGGAGAACATACAAACTCCACACAGGTCATGGTCGGGAATTGAACTCATGACCCCAGTGCTGTAAGGCAGAAGTGCTAACCAGTTAGCCACCGTGCTGCCCATACCACATGGTTCCAAACCTCCTCTATTCCAGCTGTTGGCACCGACAAAAAAAGTATGACTGAGCATCTAAAGTATCAAAGCAGTTTCTATTACCTAATTCATGCCATTATTCTGACAACATGCATGCATTTAACAGATCAGCCTGAGTTTCACCCCTAAGCAGTTTTAGCTGTTACCCAAATTCTTGCAAATAAAAGCAGTGATTCAAAGATTGCACCAACCGGGCCTAACAGCAAAGAGGGCCTGGGGTTATGGCTCTATTATCCAGCATTGTATGTCCAGAGATTACACCTAGTCACAGAACAGGGAGAGCTGTAAACACACACCAAGTGACAGATGGCATAGCGTTACAGAGACAAGATGTGAGCTACAGGAAGAAATACAATTTCATTTGGAATACAGCAGTTATAAAACAAATGGTGCAATCAGCGATAAGAATATGTCCTGCCTTGCAACTGCTGAGTAGCAAGTGCGAGTGGTACTTTTTCCAGGCCTGTCTATCCCAAGTGTTACAATGATAACAGCTCCCATATTACCTATCAGGTTCCAAGCAGCAATCGAGGGCCTATCACAGCACACTCCGTCAACAAATTGCAAACCAGCAACATTTATCAAAAGTGATACACAAATTGTCACTTAGAGAAATAGAGAAATGGTGTCTGTAAGAGACCCGGAATTAAATGCAACACTAACGAGCTATAAGAGAGAATAAATGAATCATCACTTCATAAATAAGAACCAGAAACAGATGCGATAGATACGGAGGTGCTGATGGTCCAAGAAGTTCATACAGAAAACAACATTAGAGGCAAAATTCAGCACCGCACAGATTGAGGCTTAAACTACAGCAATGGGTTCAAGCTTAACCAGGATGGCTGCAATGTAAGAATAGAATAATCAGATCAAAAACACAGCAATGATTGAGATCATAGTCCACAGCACAGCTGATTCTGCAGCTTCACCAGAATCTCGTACAACCAAGTGACACTAGTACAAGCACCAAGTTCAGACTGAGAGACAGAGGTGCAGAACCAGTGACGGGAAGAGTCTGGGAAGCAGTCAGCAGGTGAGACAGACAGGCAAAGTTTGAGAGAGGAAGAATTAGAGTAATAGAGATTGGGAGAAGGGTACAGAATTGGAGAGAAGTCTGAAAGAGCCACAGAGTGTGAGAAACAAATCTACATATTCAGCTGGTCCGAAAGCTCAGATTTAGGGGTTCAGGACACACTGGGCAACGTTTACCTCTGAAGGGAGCATAGAACATCATTCCACAGCTAAGACGTAAATCTGAACATGGAAAGTCCCCCGGAGAAGACACACCGGGAGGAGGTAAGAAGTCTAATCACATTGGGGAGAGGAGGGTTCACTGCAGGGGAGAGACAGAGAGAGATGGAGACAGAAAGGAAGATGGATTGAGGGAGACACTGAAATGGAGAGGATGGTATTAAGGTTAATAGGTAGGAGATATATTAAATAAATGTATATAGAAATCTATGTACAGTATAGGTACAATGGAAAGACATTAAAAAAAAAGGTATGATATGGGTTGAAAGAGAGATGAGTGTATGAAACAAGGGACCAGAGAGGGTTGTGGATAAATCTATTTACAAAATACAGGCAGAGATGGAGTGGAAATTAAAAAAAGGGGTGTTCAATTAAATGGAAAAAAAAAATAAAAAAATAAAATAAAGGAGCCTAAATGGGGGGACAAAAAAAGGAGAAAGACGGGGGAGAGAAAGGGGGAAGAGGGGAGGAGAAGAGGAAAAATTGTCTAAAAAAAAAAAAAACCCAGGCCGTCAGGTTTTGCAGCTGGAAATATAAAGAGAGGAAGGGGGGAGGAGGAGGGAAATGGGAGAGATGGAGAGAGCGCGGAGGAGGAGGGGGGCGATGCTCAGAATGAGATGCTGCATCAGATAGAGGAGGTGGAGAGAGGATGGAGGTAGAGCAGAAGAGAGGAGGAAGGAAAGAGGAGGGAGGACAGAGGGATAGAAGTGTGAATGAAAAGAGGAATGATAATCCGCATCCATTAGTTTTGCTTCACTGACCCAAAGAACTGGCAATCTAATATCTAGGACTGAGAAATGCCACCTGCAGCACAGTTAACATTGACCCCAACATCAGCACCCATCCCATCCGCTAGGATTAAACCACCAACTCCACATGACAATAACGCAACTTCCCATATTCCTGCTACATTGTATCCATACAACCCAGACTGCAATGATCTCCCTGACACGGAACAGACGCCAGCCTGGTGTGCCGCTTGGCACCGCTCGCCAATTCCAGGAACTACAAGGTCGATGGCTGGGTTACTAAGTAATCTGTCTACAGAGCACCATAACGTATACAGCCCTACATACAGTGATAGCAGGTTAGAAAAATACATATATTCCCATAAATACTGAACAGCTAACCCCATCTGCATATATACAAAACATGTAGAAACATCTATAGGCATATTATCAAAATAATTTCTCTATACAAAATAAAGGTACACGATGCATTCAATCATTATTTTCCTTAATAATATGGGTGCATTACATATATTTTTTTTCAGTTCTACATAATACAAAAATCATTGCTGCACATTATACATAATATATATATATATATTACACACACACACATTTTATGTATAATGCACAGCAATGATTTTTGCATTCATACACACACATATGTATAAAGACATATACATGTATATCAGCTAGACATTGACATGCATGCAGCTAGCCTGGTACATATGTGGATGACATGTGTGAGACATGACACATATGATGATGAACATATGTCAGGAGAGGAGGACCCGGGATCGGGCTTTGCAGGATCAGGATGCACACAACAAAGGACATATACAGAGAATATGTACAGCATACATAGACCACATGTACATGTGTGTGTGTGTAGCATGTAAATAATATACACACATGAAGCGTCACCCCGGGATACAACTCCCATGGTGCACCGTTGCCTCGGGCTGCAGCCTCTGTCTCTGCGTCAATGACCTCAATAAAGTTGTGCGGGAAGACAGAGTGCCCGTCTCCATGGTAACGTGGTCAGCGCCATTTTGCTAGGGGCGGAAGCAGTATGCGTTACACCGGAAGTGTCACCTCATTCGGTGCCAGGTGACATATTTCTGGTGGCAAAATAAAATAAAACGCGAAGTTTAGGCGAAGATAGAGAGATTTTCCAGGTAAGAGGTAACGGGTCTTGCTCGGTAATTTTATATATTGGTTGTATTATATATTATATTACAGGCCCTGTGCCTCTTTAGCTGGTGTGGAACTACAAGTTTAATTATGAGGGGTGGAAATAGGTCTGGCAGGGCATGCTGGGACTTGTAGTTCTACAATAGCTAGAGAAGAGGCTCTCAAGATGGTGTGCTGGGACTTGTAGTTGCACATTGTTCTGAGAAGAATCTGACAGGGCATGCTGAGATCTGTAGTTCCATAGGTTGTGGGGACTTGTAGTTCCTGTAGTTTCACAGCAGAGGCTGTTGGCAGCTGGGTTTAGATTGTAAGCTTGTGAGCAGGGCCCTTTATCTCTCTGTATTACACAGTATTGTTTTATTATTGTGTTTGTCCCTAATTGTAAAGCGCTACGGAATTTGCTGGCGCTATATAAATAAATGTTGATGACTTGTTCCACCACAGCTAAAACAAAAATAAAGGTTGTTGGGATGTGTAGTTCTACTGTACCTGGGAGACCTAAGTGTGCTAAATATGATTTATAGGTTTATAGCAGTGACTGGTCCCTGGCTGCTGACTCTAATTGTTGGGGACACTTCTGAAGATTTGTTTCAGGATTTCCTTGACATATCCCTGTTTTTCTCTTGTTCTGGGTGTAATTCTCAGTAACTTTTCTATACTCTGTGCAGGTGATTGAGGAAGACACCGAGCAGTCACTAAATCATCATCATCATTTATTTATATAGCGCCAGCAAATTCCGTAGCACTTTACAATTGGGAACAAACATTGATAAGACAATACTGGGTAATACATACAGACAGAGAGGTAAGAGAACCCTGCTCGCAAGCTTACAATCTAAAATCTAAAAAGATTAAATGATTACTGAGTTGTGTATAGGTATATAGGACTGCGCATTGGTCTGTAACCCAGGACGGAAACTGTTATGGCGTCGGTACATCTAGTGGGCAGACTTGGGGGGAGGGGAGACGTCTTGCTGGCTGGCTACCACCTATGCATATGGTAGATCCATAATAATTTAATTTGGCAGGATGAGGTACATACATGAGATAGAGGGGGATTGGAGATGGCACTTATTTGAGAATATGGCTAATTTTATGTGATGCTGCAAAACTTTTCATAAATCCTGATTTAAAAAGAAAAAAGTTCCAATGAAGGAGGCTATGGGCCAAATGTATTTGTAGCCAATACTGTTGGATGATGATGATGTCACTGTGTCAGAAGCTGTATTTTGAATTGTGAATGTCCAATTTCCCTATTTTATTTTCTGCAAAACACCAGAGCAAATGGATGTGGGAAAGTTCATGCACCTATAAGGCCTCGAATGCCTAAAAATATGAGTAGTTGTGCAAATGTAGATATAGATCCGCTGTAAACAACCCCAGTGTGCTAAATGTATTGCATATCAGCTGGGGCGCCCGGGGGGGCCGTTGTCTCTGGAAACAGGTTTTCTGGTAGAGGAACAAATGCAAGAAATTAAAAAAATTACCGATTGGTGCATTTTTGGATATTTAAATCCGCATATTTTGACCAGTGTTTCTACAGTATCTGTCACATGGACAGATGACCCAAGGATGTAGATTAAATCTACAGTTATTGTTATGCAGTCGTGGCCAAAGCATTGTCATCATTGCAGTTTTGTTCTTCTAATGCTCCAGAAAATTGTTGAAATGAAAAAAATATTTTGATATCCACCTAGGTATTTCTTTGCTTTGCTGTGTCTTCGCAGCTTATTCCACACAGAATCCTTAAATGGGATGGATAAAATTATTGGTTGTTAGAAATAATTAGATTTCAAACAGGTGGTTCTCTGTCACTTGGGAACAGATCTCACCAGTGGTGAGTAGCAAGTGCCTGTAATAATCAAAATCACTCGCTAAACAAGCTTGAATAGAGAAAAGGACTCGTTCTCCTGTTTTGTGTCACTGTGTGTACTGCAGTGAGCGTGGAGAGGAGGTCAGACAGAAGATCTTACCCAAGGATTGACTATCTCAAGGCTACAAATCAATCTCCAGAGACCTTGATGTTCCAGTTTCCACTGTACATAATGTTATTAGGAAGGTGAAGGCCCATGGCACTGTAGTCAACCTCCTGTGAAAGAGAAAACTTGATCAAGATTGCAGCAAAGGATTGTTGAATGTTTGAGAAGTCGCCTCAATCAGTTGCCGCACAGATTCAAGCTGTCAGACATAAGGAGTGACAGTTTCAGCTTGCACCATCCATCGCTAGCTCAATGAAAGGGGGGTTATATGGTAGGAGGCCCAGGAGGGGCCAACTGCTGGGAGAGATTTAAAAAACATGACTGGAGTTTGCCAAACAAGCCAAATTCCTTCTGGAAGGATGTCCTGTGGACAGACGAGACTAAATTAAAAATTTTTTTGGGTAAAGCACATCATCCCAGTGTTTACAGAAAGCATAATGAAGCTTTCAAAGAAAAGACCAGCTTCCTTGCCATCAGCATAGAAAAGGTAGAGTGATGTGCATTTGGCACTGCGTGTTTCCAATCATTATCATTATCTATTTATTTATATAGCGCCACTTATTCTGCAGTGCTGTACAGAAAACTAATTTCCAATGATGGTCGTGGGTCTTCCTGCAGGACAATGACACCAGACACACTTCACAATGCACCCAGGATACGGTCAAGGCGCTGGACTGTTCTGTAGTGATCAGCAGTGAGTCCAAGGGGTAAATGTATCAAGCTGAGAGTTTTCCAGCGGGTTTGAAAAGTGGAGATGTTGCCTATAGCAACCAATCAGATTCTAGCTATCATTTTGTAGAATGCACTAAATAAATGAGAGCTAGAATCTGATTGGTTTTTCAAACCCACTGGAAAACTCTCAGCTTGATACATTTACCCCCAGATCTAAATCCCATAGACCACCTGTGGAGAGATCTGAGAACAGGAGGTGGGAGATGGCAGCCTACAAATTTGGGAGAACTGGAACAGTTTGTACAAGAAGAGTGAACCAAACTGCAAACAGAGAGGTGCAGGGAGCTCATACATGGTCTAGGAAGCTGTTGGTTTGAGTTATTTTGACCAAAGGCTGTACTACCAAATATTAAGTCTAGGGTGTGAATAATTTTCTCCAAGCTGTTTCTTTACATTTTCTAATATACAGTATTACATTCATAATCAAAAACAAAGGATCTGTAACATTAATAGAGAAAAAAATGCAGAGACCAAATACTGCTGTTAATTTCACCTATGTTTAGAGGAGACTGCGATATTTGATAAAAGTGCAGGGAGACAATATTTTTGGCCACAGCTGTATTAACTGTTTACAAAATATAACATATGCAAGTAGTTCTTTGTGTTCCTTTGCCAAGTTTTGTGTTTTGAATAAATCCTTCATATTTTGGGGCGGCCTCATTTTAGTAGGAAAAACAATTGTGTTAACATGTTCTTGTCAAAGTAAGTAATTTTTATGTTTCTATTTTTTTAATACAATATCAGGTTTCAGGTTATTTTATAGTGATTTAATTTCAAAATATTAGATTACAAAGACACCCCCGAACCAAGTGACTGAACTATTTTATTAGTCCATCTCAAAAGTTTATCAAAATGTACAAGTTATTTTCCTCATTGATATACTCAGAATCTGCACATATAGGAAAACCAACAATTGACATCAGTAACCTGGACTTCTATACATAAAATCATCATCATTAGCTATTGATGCAGCACTACAAATACTTCAGCGCTGTACAGAGAACTCACTCACATCTGTCCTTGCCCAATGCAAAAAATTATGTAACTTTTTGAGGTGCAAATTTGGGACAATTCCTGGCAGCGAAAGGATTAAAAATAAATTCATTGCTGAGAACTTGTGGATCCATTTTTAATTCATTAGGGACGAGAGACGTCACTGTGGCATGTTTGTTTACTCCTCTAAATTCATCCGTCCAAGACTGGCTGAAACTGTAGTGTACAGTATAGGTGATGTGTCCGTATGGGAAGGTTGTAACTGACCTTTATATATGATGTTAAGACACTGTGTCTTTTTTTAGGTGTGTTTATGTCTCCGCTCTCATCCCCTCTCAAATTCGGGGCTCTGATATTCGCTGGATTTGTAAGTATTGCAGCCTAATGTATAGGTAGTGGACCAAAATGGAAACCACAATGTAAAATCACTCAGTAGGGTGTTGGGCCAGCAGGTGTAGCCTGTATGGACTGTATGCGCCATGTTATGGTGTCTAGATGTGAGGAGTTGTGCAGGAGGGATGCAGCACTAATCTTCCACATGGCAGTCGCTCAACTGATGCCTGGTTGGTAGTGGAAAATACTGTCTCAGCCATGTTTCCAGGATATCTTGGAAGACCCTTCCTCCATTAGGAAAGAAATGATGCAACATGGGGTGAAGATGATCACTTCGTACCATTAAATACAGATTAGTATTGACCTTGCATTCTAAGGGGACGACTGTATCAAAACAATGCCAGGAAAACTATGCCAGTAAAATGCTTCTCGCAATATTACAGAACTGTCACGGTTGGCTTACAGGAAATTGATCCCTAGGCTCTGCTGAACATGGCTCAGCCCACCAACGGGTGCGGAGTCTAACAGACAGGTGGTTTTCACCAGGAACCCCTGTAAGGAGGTATGGACTTAGCTGCACCAAGTCTGCAGGTCGCGGTCCCGTGACTGAGTGTACAGCAGAACGATGTGAGGGAGCCAGGTGAAGTGGATGGAGATGATGGAGTCCACAGATGAGTGATATAAATACAGGCACAACAATAATATAGGCTGATGGTCAGCAGCCAATGAGTCACTAGGAGAATAGGTGCTCTGTGGTATACAACGAGAGGACAGAGGCTGTCACTATGAAGTACTCTGGAGATGGTAATGGAAGTACTGGAGAAGCAATAGTTCAACACAGCCAGAGACTGAGAGCAGACTGGAGTGGTGGAGGTAACTCGTAGTAACAGCTGATGAATCCCAGATGTAGTAGCGGCTCTGAGTGGTAGCGATGAGAGAACCGGAGCTGTCACCATGAAGTACACTGGAGATGGTAAGTGAGGTACTGGAGCAGCAAAGGTTCTACACGGCCAGAGGCTGAGAGCAGGCTGGAGTAGCGGTGGTAACTCGTGATAGCAGCTGAGAAATCACAGATGTAGTAGCGGCTCTGAGTGGTAGCGATGAGAGAACCGGAGCTGTCACCATGAAGTACACTGGAAATGGTAAGTGAGGTACTGGAGCAGCGAAGGTTCTACACGGCCAGAGGCTGAGAGCAGGCTGGAGTAGCAGAGGTAACTCGTGATAGCAGCTGAGGAGTCACAGGTGTAATAGCGGCTCTGAGTGGTAGCGAGGAGAGACCGGAGCGGTCACGATGATGTACACTGGAGATGGTAAGAGAGGTACTGGAGCAGCGATAGTTTAGCACAGACCATGAACTGAGAGCAGACTGGAACACAGGCAAACCACAAGGAGAACAGGAACCAGAACCACAGGCTGCAGGAAGTGAGCTTGAAGAACAGGCCTCAGACAGGTGAATCCAGGACGTTTGAATTATGCTCTAGAAGTGCTTAGCCAATGAAAAAGAGGGAGGAGGTCCTGAAGTGCAATAGGCTGCACCTGCACAGATCTGAATATAGCTGAATGAATGAACTGAAGAGTGTTTGATGCTGGGACATGGCAGTTTCCAGATGAATGGACTGCAGGTAACGAGACGGGTACTATCTGTGGGACCGGAGCGTTACAAGAACCCTTCAATGCTGGAAACAAGCACTCGGGGCAGGAGAGGTCTGTAGATTAGAGCCACCCATGCACTTGTCTGTCAAGAACATGGTGAAGGAAGATTCTTCTGACCATATCATCTTTTTCCACTGCTTGATAGTCCAATGACTGTGCTCTTTACACTACTGAGCTTGCAAATATGCATTTCCAGATGAGCAGTTTATGCAGAGTAAGCTGACTGATATCCTGTTCTGTAGAGTTCTCATTGGACTATTGTTAATTAGTCTGGATGCTGGTGCCACAGGTTGAAGTTTGCCATCAGTTGAAGGCGGTTGCTTGTCTTGAACTTGGAATGAATGCACCGATACCACAATTCTGGAGTATGGCCTTCCGCCCACTGTTGTCCTTTGTAGATGACGATCCCTTGGAGTGTATTGACAACATCACCGTAGGCACTGTATCGCTGTCACTTGTGAGACATTAGCACGTTGCTGTCTTGGTCACTGAAATCTGCCACATCTCACTAAAGCTCCTGCCAAATGCCCGTCCATAATAACCCCCCTTTCAGTCACTGATTTTTTACATAAAGTATTTTTATTACAGACAAAAAAAAACATATACATATCTTGATGACCTAACTAGCTAAACATAGTCCACCTACCTCTATCCTAAGCCGTGAACACAGAATAGCGAATGCATGTACACATTAACTTTTAGTCAAAATAAAATCTGAAACCAATATATCCTGGGCAACAGTTCTAGAAGCAAACGTGGTATCTCATAGCACGAATTGGCCAATCGACTAAGCAGATTGCCTCTTAAGTAACATATTAGTGATGCGCAGGGCTGGAGGACGTCTTTGTAGCAGACAGGGAAAATATTAGGGGGGCAACCCACAGGACTCCCACTCAGACCCCAAAATCAGCATGGTGGGGATGAATGACAAAATTAGACTTGCCAGGGATGCCAAACCTTATGATGTTTGTGCAGAGCCTTCCTACTGCATTTCTGCAGCAGAATGGGGAGGAAGGGGAGCAACCCGGGACACAGACTGCCGCCGGACCCTGTTTCCAGCCGGTGGTAACCAAAGTTAAGCCTGTATCTCTGCGGCAGATGGAGGTACCCATCCAGGCCCTCCCCTCTGTGTGAATCAGATGAGGCAGTATTAGAGCTCAGCAAGGATCACCGATCATCCAGACCCGGCGACCTGGGACTTGGGAGCCTTTCAAAAGTGTTTGTGGAGGAGCACTGGACCCCAGCTAGGAGATTCAGGATATTATAGCGGATAATGTGGGAGAGCAAGTTTAAAGTGCTTCCTACGCCATGCTAAGGCGAGCCATGCCCCTGACAGACTGGCAGCTTTGACCCAGAGCATGCCAGGATGTTATTCATTAACGCATGAGTCACACCTGTGTGGAAGTCCTTGCTTTCAATATGCTTGGCGTCCCTCATTTACCCAAGTGTTTCCATTTTTTTTGTCCACTACCTATATATAGATTTATTGCCTTTCATTTTCACTGCATTTGTGGATCAGTTGTCATTCACAAACCTTTGTCCAGGGGGTACAGTAAATAAGCCAAGAGGGTACACACATATGTAAGATTTAAGACCCTTCCCCCATCCTGGAGGCGGAGGCATTTGATCAGTAAAAGGTCCTTCCTACTTCTTACCCTTGCTTAAACCTGTAATAGCTGATATATAGACTAGAGGAGGATAGGATAGGTCTCTAACTATTGATGTACACTAAAGGGAACAGAAGAGACCTAATGGTTGAGATAGACGTAAATATATATTGTAACACAAGCATCCCTCGAATGATGCGCACACATCCTCTTTTGCTTGTACTTTACTTTTATTGTCAGGATGGCAAAGTTGCTTATAACACAAGGTTCCACAGGCTTATTAGTGACCTTAATGCTAAGTTTAACAGAGACCAATTCCCCTAGTCACCGGCCAACTTGTTCGGCTTCGGTCACAACACATAATGAACAACTCAGGCTTAAATATTTTACACTCCTCCCTAGCTTGATGGACAGGTGACACTCCCACCTGGTCTCAGTGCAGACACACCCAGTCAGCTGCTGTTAGCTGTAGAGTAAGTTAAATCACACTCTATACTGTTATTTTGTCAAACATATGTTCTCCACCTGTGTATCTTTAACCTAGGTGCACTACTGTACAAATGTGTAATGTCTGCAGCCTTGCCCTGCAGACTGTCAGCTAAATAACTTACTCCTCTCTTAGAGGCTGTGGCAAACCACGTTGTTTGTCACTATAATTATACTGTGTGTTTTGTTTGTTTTTATTAACATGTCTGTAGGTGTGAGAATCTTTTATCAGTATATGACTGCAGGTGACTATGGGAAATCTTGATGGTCAGTCTAGTTGATTGACTTTGCCTGGATCCTAAGAGCCAGTCAGGCTGAGAGCTGTAAGAAAGAGAGAGAGCTCACAACATAATCTATGGAGCAGTGTCCTGTCGTGGGAGTTAGTGCCAAGATGGGGAGTGTGATTTAGAATCGGGCTGGACTGAGCACCCCCTATATGGGAAGATGTTTCCCTCCGTAGAGACCCACAGTATCCAGTGTAGGTTTCAGGGGAACAATCCAGATGTTGAGGTTTTGATAAAATAAGAGGATAGGCAATATTTCAGTCTTACCTTATATATGTACAGTATACATCTAATATACAGGCATGGTTTATATGAATGCTGATCTAGTAATTACAGCCGGATGAAATTGAAATGTTAATAACCCCATTTTGAAATGAACCCATTTCAGTAAAACCCTCCAAACCTTCGTTCAGCACTTTTTTATAGATTTTTATTTTTTACTTTTTTTTTTAAAACCTTATTTTCTTCTTCTTTCTTGATCCAGCGTAGTTCAAATGGCATTAAAAAAAAAAAAGAAGATCTCTCCCCGCACACACCCTAATCTCGTCCTGGGTGCTTGGTCTGGTTGTGGTGGAGCAGGAAGCCTCCACCAAAGGTTATTTTACTTTAAACAGTATTGGTTGTGCAAAACCACGACTAGCACTGGGCCCTATGGACATCTTAGGTGACTGGTCCTGTTACCGCTGCTAGACCAGCTCCCATACAATCCATGGTAGCGCTGCGATATTG
This sequence comes from Mixophyes fleayi, assembly GCF_038048845.1. Taxonomy (NCBI): domain Eukaryota; kingdom Metazoa; phylum Chordata; class Amphibia; order Anura; family Limnodynastidae; genus Mixophyes; species Mixophyes fleayi. The sequence continues at coordinate 12,225,431 of NC_134410.1, forward strand.
CAGCTGGTTATCGACGCTTTGTAAACGGAGTTGCCCGATTCTCCAGTCAGAGTGAAATAATCTGCAAAATTGTTGCGACCAAACCACAGCTCTACAAAGTACAGTACATTCAGATAATATACTGTGTGTGTGTGTGGACAGACTCTGCATCGCCACCTGGTGGTCCTAAGATGTATATTGTAAGTGGAGATGAAGATTTAAACCCCTATCTGGAATACCATAGTTCAAGGACCATCTAGGACAGTACCCCAAAGAGCTTTCCACACAGAGACATATACAGTGTATTTGTTACCTGTTTATCTTGCTTCACTTTGAGTCCATTCCTGTATATCTAATGATCTATTCACCTATTTTCAGGCTGTCGTGTTGTGTATGACACCTCTGCTGCTAAGGATTGTGGGATTGCGAGCTTTTTCAATGGCGGCTGAAGCTTACAAGCCGGGATCGCTCTCTGCTGCCTACGTCACCTGCCCTAATGACACAGTGGCCAAAGATATAGCCCGGTAAATAGTACGGAGTGGTTCGTAAACGGGCGAGAGTGGCTGTTCTACACACACATGCATGCCAGATTGTTAACAAACCGGTCAGTGTCACTGTACAGACTTTGTTGGTGTTGATTTTTTAAGACAGGGGAATAAAGCGTTAAATAAAATGGTGAAACTGCAGTAAGAACAGTCCTGGGGTAAACTCGGGCCAGTTGGGTTTTCTTAGTGGAAGTGAATGGCAGGAACTCTGCATCATCCTAAGAATGAACCAGGGGACAATTTTTACCTAAAATAAAACTGTACATGGGCTACAATGATGTGTGTAAGAAACGATAAGAGCAGATTGCTGTGAAGTACGATTATTTGTCCAGCAGCGTGATGGTATTGCTGCCTGCGTGTACTTCTATCCAGAGACCTCTGCAAGCCAAGATTTCAGGATTCCCCTGTTGGGAGATGGGTATATCAGCTGCCCAGTAATCCTGACAATTTGTGTGAGTCTCAGATTTGGGATTGAGCAGGGAAATCCTGATGGCCTGGTTTGTAACGTGGTCTTGAGTAATGAAAATGACAGATAAGTGTTAATGAATGCTGACATATTTACTCTAACAACTTCTTTTATATTCCACACAGGGGCCTTGTGGAGCGTAAGTTAGCGGCCTGCGTGAATATTATACCGAAGATAACCTCCATGTGAGCTATGAACTCATGGTGTGTCCCTGCGTGTGTGTCGCCACTGCATATGTGTGTATGGTCCCCCCCCCTGCTTGTGTGCGTGTCCCAGGGTGTGTGTGTCCCTATGTGCATCACTGACCTGTCATGACTTTATTTTTCCTTCATCAGATATGAGTGGAAGGGGAAAATCGAGGAAGATAGTGAGCTCCTGCTGGTGAGATGTGTATTACTATCTACCTGATCTCTTCTAAGCCACGTGAAGTCCTCTACAAGCCACCTCTCATTTCCTTTACACCGTTTGTGTTCTATAACGTTGATCTGGCCCAAATCCAGAGGAAACCTGTTATTGTTGTATTCCCTATATGTCATACTGTGTGCACCAGTTTCAAAATAACCAGAATTCCACCAATCTTCAGCTGCCATGGTGGAAGCATGAATAACTAAAGGACCCCCTCTCCTTCCCCAATTCTCCCAATGTAAGAATAGTGTATCACACTGAGCTCGAGGTGCAAGAGGACTCAGTCCGTTCAGACAGCCACTATACAGCTGAATAGATGCAATCATTGTTTAATTGTAAGGTGACACAAAGCTCCCGGACGGCAGGTATAACACATCCTAAATAATACACAACAGTACATACAAGGGTGATGATGGAAGTGCGGGTGTGTGAGAGGGTCCCGCTCGTTAGTTTATAGTCTAGATATGTAGCCCTGTTTGCAGCAACACCCTTAATGACATTTGGTGCTTGTAAAACTTACGTCCTCGAATGTACCGTTTGTCTTCCATAACTCTAATACTACAATATTGAACATGGCAAGTCCACCATAGAATTTACCTACCAATATCTCTCACGTTTCCTAGTAACACGGTTCATGTCGCCTTCATGAGATCAATAATCATTTCCTGGTAAGTCATTTTCACCTTTCTGTCACTGTCTTCTTACAGATGATTAAGACCAGATCATCTAAAGTTTCTGCTGTAACAGAGTATGTCAGGTGAGAAGAAAGCGGAGTCTCCATCATCGCACACTGTATGGGGTGCTAAATGTGTATATGTAACAGAATAGGGGGGGCTGCTTGTTATGTCATCACTTAGACTGGAAATAGAAGTATTTGGAAAAAAAGATATGTTTTGCAAGGCTTACCTTGGTTAGTAAAACATCTGTAATTGCTTAGTAAAGTCACGAAAGCATGTGTGTTTTGCGTTACAAGATGCCATAAGATATGTGCAAATATATTGTAATCATCATCAACAAACCCTGCACCAGTCTTGTGCAAGTTCACAATCGAAGCTTGGTAAGGAACGTATTTCAAAGCTTTTACCCAATATAAGATGCAGCTCAGACAGAGTGCGCTTAAGCTGCGTGCACGTGATTGTCCCCGGTCCGTTTCCCCAAGCACAGGGGCCACCAGTGTAAGGTATGTACAGCTCCAAATACTGCCACAAGTTGTGCTCCTGCTAAATGTGGCTAATTTTACATGAAGCGCAAAATTGTGCTGCGCAAATGCACTCTAAATGACCCCTCGTCTCTAAAAGGTATTTTTCCCTTCACTTTGGGACAGTCCCACCTTAAATATTAATACCTCGCCCCGCCCCCTCCCACAGGATCACCTCCATTACTTACAGCCAAGAGCTGCCTAGTCCTGAAACTTGCACAGCTCGGAAATACGTGTATTACACATATCCCTGGCTCCTCTATAGAGCTCTATCACAGAGCTAAGGACAGATTGAGTCATCTACCCCTGCTTGCTAAACTTCCCCTCTGGCCATATTCAAAGCAGGCCGCCTTCTTCTCCTTCTTTGGCGAACATAAAATTGACATTAATATGGAGTCGACTAAACTTTCTTACTAAATGAAAACTCCAGTTTCAGTTTTGGAATGCATTAAATGAAATTAGAATATGATTCTCTTTTATATGTTAGTTTTTGAGGCACTGGTGAAAGATCCACGTTAAGGATGGAGGTGCGGCCGTAACAGTATAGATATTACAGCGTGTGACATGCCTCAGTCCTGTTATCTTCTTGTTCCCTCAGGTCGGTTCATCCATACGAAGTCTGCGAGGTGATCAGCATCCCCATAGAGCAGGGGAACCCCCCGTATCTGTCATGGGTAGCAGACACTGTCCCAGAGTGAGCCCCGCACTAACCGGCATTGCTCTGTGACTCTCAGCGCTGAGGGAAGTGTTTTGTTGCAATTAAATAAAAGTGTTTCTTAGGATTAATGGTATGTTTCCTTTTTTTCAGTACATACCCCAGCAAAGTATTATTACTTATTGGGAATGGAGAGGGTTCAGTACAGGAGGTATTTAAAGTGGTAAACTCATTTTAGAAATCTAAAATACCTGAAATTGATCACTAAAAGGCTTCTTAAGTGGCTGAAGGTTTATAAAATGCTCACAACAAAGTAACCGCCTCCACTCCGTCACTGTGGTCATAGCAAAACAGTCCTCATGTCTCCTGGGGTTACTAATCCTCCACACGTATGGTAAGATGGCAACGGCAGAGTCTGCAAATGTTCCCTCTGTCCCGAAGGGCTGGGAAAGATCCCTTTATACCTGAATGGAGGTTTAGAGCTTAAGGGCTACAGTGACAATTTTTTTTTTATTGCAAAAGATATTAATGTAATAAAAGTAATCCTTTGTGTTCTAACGGATAGTTCTTTTTGGAAACAAAAATCTGCAGTTCACTGATCTTAAATTGCTCAATGTCACAATTTAATCCTTGCATCAGTTGTATTTTTTTTTATTTTTTTTTTAAAGTAAACCTTAGTGATATATAATACAATCTCTCCTTTGTAAAGGGGTCCACATTGTCCACCAGTCTCAATAATAGGGTTACCGGGTACAGAAATATTGGTGTGACAACTAGTTGCTGAAAACCATCCTCTCACTGCTCCTCCATCAGCCCAGGTATAGCCACCCTCCGTCTCCCATTATCCAGCTGATTAAAACAAATTTTTGTCCTTCGGGCAAAGATTTATAGCAAAATCAGCATGGACCTCAGCACATGTGGCTAATAAATAAACAATAATAATAAATGCACTGATCTGCTGTTGGAACTGGCTCCTTCCCTTTGTTTTCCTCCAGTGTGCCTCATGCTCAGAGTTCTCCAAAGTTGAGCTAGCCTTGATGTGGTTGGTGTGATAAATCATCCATGTATCCAGTGCAACCTTAGCTCCCAATGTCTAGAATTTAGTGTCAATATATAACAGTGAAGTTAGTAAAGGACTATATGGATACTTTCTTAGTCGCTGCAATTAAATCACGAGACGTCTTACAATACAATGCAATTTTACACGGTTTTAGGCAATTCATGTAATTGCATTTGAATTAAATTTGTATCTATATTAAATAAGGAGTTTAAAATTTGTGAAGGCAGTGGATACGGTGGTGTCGAGGAATTCATCTGGGGGACACTGCTACCATGGGGGTTGTATGAGGGCGCACGGAGTTGGCTCTTAAATAGTTAACTAACTGCTGCTGGCTCCTCCCCTCTGCAACCCCTGCCAACCTCCGTATAATACAAAAGCCCCAAGGAAGGAACCAAACAAATAATATCCAGTAAAAGAGCAAACGGGAGGGAACGCAGTGTTCCCCAGATGGATTCAGAGAAAGAGATTTGACGTAAGTACCAAAATCTTCTTTTCCCAGTCATCCAATCTGGGGGACACTGTTACCATTGAGACCTTTTAAAGTAGCCCCTAAGGAGGGGGTTTGCTCTGGAGCCCCTGCATGCAAAACACTGCGGCCAAAGGAGGCATCCGAAGCAGCAAAAACATTAAACTGGTAAGATTTGCTAAAGGTGTGAACAGAGGATCAGGTAGCAGCCCTGCACAGCTGATCCGCCAAGGCACTGTGACAAGCAGCCCAGGACGCCCCCACCGGACACGTGGAATGAGCTGTGAGCCTCTCTGGTGCCGGCCTGATAGAACTCACATAAGCCTGCCGAATAGAAGATGTAATCCAATGAGCAATGGTTTGCTTGAATGCTGGTCAGCTCCTCTTATGAAAGTCATACAAAACAAAGAGAGAGTCAGTCTTGGGATAAGCAGAGGTCCTATCGACATAAGTGCGTAAAGCCCGTACAACATCTAACAATGAACCCTCATGGAATGCAGGAACCACTATATCCCGATTCACATGGAAAGCAGACACAACCTTTGGAAGAAAAGAAGGCACCGTCCTTAAGACCACCCTTTCTTCATGAAAAATCAGGTAGGGAGCCCTACATGATAAGGCCCCGAGTTCTGACACGATAGCTAACAGGAATACCAGCTTCCAAGTCACAAATCTGAGTTCAGCTGTCCGCAGAGGCTCGAAAGGTGGTTTCTGGAGAACATCAAAAACAAATTGAGATCCCAGGGAGCTATCGGCGAAACGTAAGGAGGCTGAATACGCAACACCCCCCTGGAAGAAGGTCTGAACTTCTGTAAGAATAACCAGACGGTGCTGGAAAAACACAGAGACCTGGACCCTGAGCGAGCTAGGACGGAGCCCAACACCAAAACCATCCTGGAAAAACTCAAACAAGACAAACGGAAAGAAGTCGACTGGCAAGAATGAGCCTCACTCCATTTAATATAAGCCAGCCACGTCCTATGATAAATGAGTGCGGAGGACAGTTTCCTGGCCTTCATCAAGGTCTCCACAACACCGGACGAGAACCCCTTGTCCCGCCAAATGCCGGCCTGAACAGCCATGCCGTTAAAGCTAATCGAAGAAAGTGAGGATGATGAAAGGGTCCCTGCTGCAGTAAATCGGGCCTGAGAGGAAGAGGCCAACCTGGACCGTCCGCGAGCAGAAGAATGTTGGCGTACCAAAACCTCATGGGCCAGTTTAGCGCCACCTAAATCACCGGATGACCTCCCAGAGCCACCCATTGAAGTACTTGCTGAATCATGGGCATGGTTGGAAAAAGTAACCCAGTTGAAATTCCCAATGCATGGTCATTACATCCATTGCCGTCGCCAAGTGATCCCTGGACCTTGCGCAAAACCTTGGAACACGGCAATTGTGACAAGAGACCATCAAGTCTATTTTGGGGAGAAAAACCTGAGGATGCAAGTACCATTCTGGGAGGATCACATGCCTGCTCAAATCCGCCTCCCAGTTGTCCACCCCCTGGTATGAACACCACTGATAAGACTGGAACAAACCTTTCTGCCCAAGACAAGATTTCGTTTCCCACTGCCATGGCCCCTGCACTTCTTGTTCCGCCCCGGCGGTATACGTAGGCCACCGCCGTGGCGTTGTCTGACTGGATTCGAGTCAGCATTCCAGTGAGCAGAGACTGCGCCTCATGAAAAGCCAGGAGGATTGCCTTCAATTCGAGGACATTTATCGGCATGCCTCCCTGTTTGACCCTGAAGGCGAAGATGGGGGACCACTGCCCCCCCTTCCTCATCCTGGCGTCCGTGGTCATCAAAATCCATGACCATGGAATGAACAATCGGCCCATCACTAAGTATTCCAGGTCCGCCAACCTCCGAAGAGAGAGAGACGGGCTGCCCTGGACAACTGAAAACGCTGGGACTCGAGATGGAAGGGAGACCCCGACCATTGGCATAAGAGGACACACTGGAAGACGCGCGAATGAAAACGGCCGTAAGGGAGGGTCTTGAATGAGGAGACCATTTGACCCAGGAGCTTCATGCCCATCAACATGGAAAGCCGAGGAGACCAGAGAAGCCTCTGCACAGATGTCTTGATTGCAGAAGCCTTGTTGTCCGAAGAAAAACCTTCTGTTGACTGGTGTCCATGAGAAGGCCCAAGAACACCATCCTCTGAGACGGAACCAACTGGTACTTCGGGTAATTTACTAGCCACCCGTGTTGTTCCAGAATCCAAATGCTCAGAAAAAGATGTTGATCCAGGGCGTTCTTCGCAGGAGCCTTGATAAGGAGATTGTTCAAATAAGGAATAATGTTCACACCCATGGCTTGCAGGCGAGCAGCCATGACTGAAATGATCTTTGTGAACACACGGGGCGCTGTTGACAACCCGAAAGGAAGCACTCTGAATTGAAAATGGTCCCTCCCTATATGGAACCAAAGGAGAGACTGCTGCCCTTCCCAAATGGGAACGTGGAGATTTTTTTTTTTTTTTACACTGAGAGAAGGCATAAAAATACTCTGTGGAATTCCCTCCCTCGCACAATAAGACTTCCCTCTGGTCTACAAACCTTCAAGCGTTCTCTGAAAACCCACCTCTTCAGGCAAGCTTATAATATTCCTCAACCACCCTCTTAACCTCACTAGGCTACCCTATTAGCACCCTTTACACAGTTCAAACAAGACAACAACCCTCTGACCCCTGACCAACATTGCTGTGTGACTGGACCACATAGCATATGAATCACTTTTTACCTTTGCAATCTGGCTGGACCAATATGCAATATGTAGATTTAATCTCATGTATCAGACTCCCATTGACCTATATTGTAATATAATTGTAAGCTTGCGAGCAGGGCCCTCTTACCTCTTTTTGTCTGTTTTATCCAGTCTTGTTTATTATTGTTTGTCCCCAATTGTAAAACGCTACGGAATTTGCTGGCGCTATATAAATAAATGATGATGAGGACTATGGTAGTAAATGCTTCCTGTTGCTTATCTACATGGGCTGGTTTATCTCCACTAAACTTATGGAAATATTACACTAATTGGTAAGTTCTTTACATGTGTTGATTCATCTAAAATATTGAGTACAGGATGAGGTTAAAGAAAATAATAAAAGCAAAATAAATCTGAGACTGAGGGAGGGAGGATACAGTATATTCTATAAATTAACTGGGTAAAGGAATATGATTTCTTTCTTTCATGGATTCACAAAATAAGTCCATCCTGTGGTTTCTTTCTCTGTGTCTATCTGGGATCACTACAATAATCCTTTATCCCCTCCATGGCCATCAAACTACCGGAGTAGATTAAGGCAAATATAAGATTTCTAAACGATGTAGCTCTTCTTAGATACTTCCCTACATCATTTCCAGGTCAGCAGTTGCACGTAGAGTCGGGAATATGAGAAGTGCATTGCTGAGTCATGATACACAGTCTGCAACATGGTTCTGGAATTCGCCCTGAAAAAGCCAGAAGATGCCGGTTCTATGTAAGCTGCTAGCCATGGGTTCAGTTTCTGGGAGTACAAAGACACAGTGAAAGACAAAGTCTCGGTGTCAGAGGAAATACTTGTGAATATTCAACATCTGACTTATGAAATTTAATGTCAGCAACCTTCAATAAGGAATTGTCTTGGGATATTTTCCTGAACCATAGGGATCCTTCCATGAGCGCGATGGCATATTAGCGTCTTCAACTAGAAGTACTCAATCAGTGGGATCGCAGTGCAGAATCTCTGGATTAGCCAATAAAAAAGGGAGTATCTCAACTTGTGGCAGGTTCGAATATTAAAGGCAAAGGTAGAATCTCTCTCACAATCAGAATGGACTGTTTAACAGATGCAAGCTCCAAAGGTTGGGGCGTTCATCTGCACACAGAAGTAAGTACAAGGTGCACAGCTCCAAAAGGAAAAGAAAACATTCTGTAAGTGAGGGCAGCGTAGCCCCAGAATATAACATTTTGTTAGCTCAGTGTCATGAGCCGCGGCTCCAGTACTGGCCGCCGCGGCTTGCCTCTCTCCTCTGCGGGCGTCTCTTCTGCCCCTTCGTCCAAGTTGCCTAGGCAACAACCAGGACGCTTGCTGCTCCCTGCCGCCGAGCCCAGCCAGCTGTCAAACAACCGGGCCCGCGTGCGCGCAGGGCTGTTTGCACTTAGCCCTCTATGGCTGATTGGATTCATATATTATTGCAACCATCTGGCTGATTATTACAGCTGGGCACTTTGTATCCTCATTGGTCCTCAATACTATTTAAGGCAGTGAAGACTGAGCCTCACTGCCAGTTATAGTGTTCTGATACCAGTTTGCTTTCCAGCTCCTCTACTGTTTGGATGAATACCTTTGGATTGCGTTGCCATGTATGACCTTGTGCCTGTACCTGGATTCTGAACCATCGTTGGTTTCCCTGACCTTCTGCCTGTACCTGGACTCTGAACCATCGCTAGTTGCCCTGACCTTCTGCCTGTACCTGGATTCTGAACCATTGTTAGTTGCCCTGACCTTCTGCCTGTAGCTGGACTTGAACCATTGCCTATGGCCCTGACCCTGCTTGCACATGGCATCTCCGCCTGTGCTCGGTTAGGCCTGTCAGACATTATCATCTTTGTTCCAGTCCGCAATCCTCTGGCCAGTCCCTACTCCGTGTATTATCTCCCACTCCCGAGTGCTGCTGTGTGACCATAAATTTGTACTACACTGAGTGTAAGACCTGGGGGCATCCGAGTACCTGTGAGCATAACCAGTCTCTACAGGAAAGGCGGCTGCTATAGGTGAAGACCTCTTCTGCTAGTTCTACAAGTTTATGACGCACTGTTGGCCATAACACTCAGTTGAAACACAAATATCTCAAAATCTTCTCAGACAACTGGACAGTAGTGGCATTCATAAACCGACAAAGAGGCACCAAGAGCAAAACTATGACCACAAACATATCATGGGCAGTAAACAATCTGAGGTCTCTTTCAGCTCTTTACATAGCCGATAATGTGGCAGATTATCCCAGTTGGCAACAAATTCACCCGGTGGAGTGGAGATTATACAAGAGGTAGAAAAAAATGACTAGCGCTTCCCTATACTTCAATTCTTAGGCAGCCGTTACACAATCTCTCTCAAGGATAAATATCTCTTCCTACATGAGAATTACGCGTGGATGTAACATTTAGCCATACTGCGAACAAAGTCACCAAACAAATGTAAACAATATCTCTGGCACCATAGATTGGTAGTAATGAGCTAATGTGTCTCAATATGATCTGATGGTGACTAGTCAAAACACCAAGATAGAGTGATTCTACTCCCATCACTAGACTCCAGAGAGAATAGATGCACTGACGAGACAATGGATCTTCAAACTGAGGTTTTACTTCTGTTCTTCTTATTGCATGCAGACTGTAGAAAGTCAAGAGAGGTAGTAAAACAGTGGTTCTACCATTGTGGCCTCACCGGTTGTGTTTCCCAGTATCGTAGGAGATGCTGATAGAACAACATTCGCCTCTACCATTTTGCCTAGATCTTTTGCGTCAGGGACCAATTCACCCAAAGACTCTTTATTTGATGGTGTGGATATCGAGTAGTCGTCGCTCAAAAGTAAAGGAATTTCTGACAAACTGATTGAGGTATTCTTACAAGCAAAAAAGAGAAATTGTTCCAGAGTGTATTGCAGAGTTTGGAAAACATTTACACTTTGGTGCAAATCCAGATTGACCAATCCAGTGACAGCCAGCAAACCTCAGGTGCTGGATTTCTTCAAAGTTTAGAGAAGGGCATTAGTACATTGAGGGTGCAGGTCTCTGCCCTTAACTTGTTCCTGGACACAAGATTGGCATCTGATGATTTGGTGGGAAAATTCTTTGAAGGACTGAAAATAATTTGTCGTTTCATCAAATCCTTTGTGGCACCTTGTGTTTTTAATCTTATTTTGAAGGCTCTAGTCTAGTTTTACTTAAATGGCTCACACACAAGGTACAATTCTCAGTGGCCCACATCTGCAAGAAGAGTGGGAGAACGTAAGACTTTATGGTGCCAAGGACCATGTTTGAACATGTACACTGATAAGGTAGGGCTACGAACAAATCCTGCCGTCTTGTAGGCCAGTGACAACATTCTGGGCACACAATGCTCAAACTGCAGCAAATGGTCTATTCCTTCTGGAAGTCCTAGCTTCGGCTCATGCTCAGTTTGGAAGGACAGTTCTTCAAGCAGTTGATCAATAAAATATTTTATATGTATGGATTCATCAGTCTTGGTTTAATTCTTTGAACCTGCCCTGTGTTATTGCTTGGGTACATCCCATTCGTTAGGACTGCCATAGAGTATGAGGATGAAATAGGCAAATTATACTCACCGATAATTTAATTTCCTTGTAGAACCCCATGGCAGCCTAATCCCTCCCATGTTATGTTTATATATTTTTCTGAGCCACTAGACTACGGAAGGCAGGAGACGTCACACTATATACCTTCCGGGGTTATGAACTTTTGTTCCTGTCTCTACTCCACTAATTAGGTATTCCCCCCTTTGTTAGGGCTCCCATGGAGTTATTCTAGGAAATTAAATCGGTGAGTATAATTTGCATATATAATCATGTTTCAAATACTGAAGTGTACTACCGTATCCTGGGGTCAGTAATAATCAGAATATAACACATATTTTCTATACTTCTGTGTACTGCCATATCCTGAGATTAGTAATAACTAGAGTATATAATCATGTTTCAGACACTGATCTGCCACATCCCAGGATCAACATAAATATGAATATATCACATCTTTTATATACAGATCTATACTGCCATATCCTAGTATTGGAAATGATAATATATCCCTTCTTTCATATATCGACCTACACTGTCATATCCTGGGAATTGTAATAATGAGACAATATAATGAATCTTTCGTACACAGACCTGTAATGCCATATCTTGAAGTCAATAATAATTGAGAATATTTCATGGCATCGTTCATATACTGCCCCATGCTGCCATATTTATAATACTGAGGATGTACATAAGTAATCTGCCATTTCCTATAATCAGCAGGTGTTATATTGTGAGACGCTCATTCTGATCACTGAAGGTTACAACAGGCAGGAAAACCTGAACTCACTTTTTTAATAATCCCAGACAGACATGTGTGTGTTTTTCATAGAGATTCCAACAGACAAGAACCCGCATGATTGTTCAACACACAGACATCATCTTAAATCAGATCCTAGAACAGACAGAACATCGGACCTTCAATCCCACATATTAAATGATTAGATACAACAAAGAAAAAAATAATTCCTTAATATCAGCAAATTGTCCCACTGTAAGGTAACGCAGGCTCCGTGAGCTGACACTGTATAAACACGTGACAGGACAAGAAGCACAAACACCGCTATGTACACGCGTGTACATAGAGTTCAGGATTTTTTGTACAGTAAGCCAAGGTCATGGGATCCTCGTAGGTAGCACACGGAGCAGAGCGTGCTATCTTTCCGTACATCCTTCTCCATCATAAAGAACATTTAGAAGATGTTCTCTTCTTCGCACTCCATTAGGTATTGAGTCGCCCCCTGCACAGTGACCCTGCGGGCCAGCACACGCCTGCCTGGCTCTGCGTTCTCTGTCCATTCACAACCCTCCGAGGAGGAAGAGGATGACGGTCCGTGAGGCGAGGACCGGGAGTTGTTTGGAGAGGCAGGTTCAGGAACAGGGATCGATGACTCCAGTACTTCGGAGAGCAGATGGGACACTTCTGAGACTGCAGGAGTCATCTCGCTGAAATATGACAGAACACAGAAGCGTGACTGTCTGCCCTACACAAACCATGCGGCAGAACAAAGATCAATACCCTACTAAAAGACGCCTCCTATTGTACAGCAATAGACCAATCTGAACGTTTTTAAAATGCATATCAACAAAGGAAGGGGTTCTTTACAGTAAGGGCAGTCAAGATATGGAATTCACTGCCAGGGAAGGTTGTGATGGCAGATTCAATAGATATGTTTAAGAAAGGGTTAGACAAATTTTTTGCGGAAAAGTGTATCCAGGGATATGACCGTTAATTAAAATGAAGGATAGTAGTGGATATAGGGTAAAAATAGGACTGCAATATTGGGTCTGGGGGGATTTTCACAATTGAAACAGATTGGCGGTTGCTTACTCTGGATCAATTTCAAATATAAGAGAGGGATCGCAGGAGATCCAAAATAGGTTGAACTTGATGGACTGGTGTCTTTTTCGAACCTTATCAACTATGTTACTATGTAAGTTGGAATAATTTTAGTATAGAGAGCGCTTTCTTTTGACAACATACTGTGCAATATTTCCGGTAAAATAGGCGAAAACAAGAAAAAGTTTTTTACAAGATTCTGCCAAATTTTACATTCATGCAATGAGCTGAAGCCCATTCGTTTCTTCCCAAACGGAATTTTCGAGTTCTGCAGCGATACCAGAATTTGTACGGTTGTGAGCCATGGGTACGATTTTATTTGGAACATTTCCCCAGTTTACCTCGGTCTGTTTGTGCCGGTTTTAGCTCTCCCGCCAGTTCCTAGCACTGTGCTGGCTAACCTGTGACACTCCAGGTGTTGTGAAACTACAAGTCCCAGCATACCCTTCCAGCAATAAGCTGCTATATATTGGCAAAGCATGCTGGGACTTGTAGTTTCACAAACACCTGGAGTGTCACAGGTTAGCCAACACTGTCCTAGCGGTTATCTGTGTCACAGGATGCCTCATCCAATGCTGAAGCTCTATGTATATTCAGATTGTAAACACTCAGTGTACACTATGTGAGTAAGCTGTCATTGTGCTCCAGCAATGGTGCTTGGTTACAATATGTCTAGGACTTGTATATGTGTCCGTATAAACATATTATATGGACATAAACATACACCCTATACATGAGATGGTATATTACCTGGACTGCAAAGAAGCGGCCACAGAACCAGACGTGTTTGCAGATGGGTGGAAAGAGGCGAACATCCTAATTGGAGGGCTAAAATGAGATTTAAGATTGTTAGGTGGGTGACAGACACTAAACACACAAAATAAGTAAATTGTGAACTGGATTCTCACCAAGAAGAACCTCCCAGACCCTAACATCCCCTAATACATCCTGGGCAGAATGGGAACCACTGTACTTCCTCTACTCTTTATGTTCAACCCTCCCCTCCTACATACACGCCAATGTTTATCTTATTCTGCATACAGCAAACTGGGAATCCTACCAAGTCCTGTGTTACTTTATAACGCCTACGGAGATTCTGCCAGGATTAACCCCTCACTAACCAGATAAAGTATATAAACATATATCTGCACATATATAGACGTACAGTACATTTTTTAAGAAATGTACCGTAAAATCAAATGATATAAAAAAAATAAATGTGCAGTTAATAAACTTAAAGGCTGATAGTAAACGTAGCCGCACAATGGAGAATGTTCTCAATAAATACATAAATAATATTCCGGGGAATGTCGTCGATACCATCAGGGAGGTCAATAGTAACAGTGATACTCAGTATGTCACTTCTTATGGACATCTGGAGGCAAATAATGTCTGATTGTATTAGTAGCACAGACTATATCACATGGGGGAGGAAAATAATATATCTCAATCATACAAGGTATTCTGGACGCTTTTTGATCTTACAACACCCAGAAATAAAACAGAACATGCCCAGTGTAGGCTGAACATGAAGATATTGTTACAATTTAGTACACACTCCTTTCTGTGGCGGCGTGACTCACCTCTGTAGGCAGCGCGCTCCAGTGCGTCGGAAGTTGTAGGTGCTACCGCGGTATCCCAGGTACTTCTGGTTAGGACTAAATGGATTTTGTACCACATCCTGCAACACAGAAAGGCACACTTTACTGCGGTGAAATCTGTGCCACCAACATGGAGTCTTGTGTAATCTTCGGTCTTACCCAATGGCGCCATACACCTGCTTCCCCAGGGTCTTTTGCTGCACCCGGCTACATTCAGAGCCTCTACTGACTCTTTTGTATGAATTTTTTAATGCAATCCAGTTTGCACACGTACATTTTTGACACTGATGTGGTTCTTCCCATTAGAAAATAGGGCAGAATTTAATTATTCTTTTCTGACACTAGGAGGTTTTACAGATGAACAGTATGTTAAAATCAAAGAGAGTCCTAGCAACTTAGTTCCAGCGAAGGGAAATCTCATTGCAACAGCACACAATAACACTGAGGTGTGTGCTTCCAACATTATGGCAACAGTTTGGAGAGGCTCTTTGCTGTTTTGGCAAGTGCACAAAGTGAGGTCCATCAAACAATGGTTTCCCGAGTTTGATGTGGAAGAACTTGACTGGGCTGCACAAAGCTCTGACCTCAACCTCATCGAACATCTTTGGGATGAGTTGGAATGGCGAGCCAGGCCTTATCACTCCAACGTCAGTGCCCGGCCTCGCTAATGCTCTTGTGGCTGGATTGATACGAATCCCCGCTGTCATGTTCCAAAATCTTGTGGAAAACCTTCCCAGAAGAGTGTAGGCCATTATAGCAACAAAGGGGCACCAACTCCATACTAATGGCCACGGGTTTGGAATGCGATGTTCAACAACCACATATGGATGTTTTGTACGGTTGTCCACATACTTTTGGCCATGTAGTTGACTGTGTATTCACACTCAGCCTCAACTTAAGCTTTGTAACTTGTGATCCAAGGTACCATCAACTTGGCTCTGATATACATCCCATGGGGTCTCCATGGCGGGCACATATATAATAGACCCTGGCTTCCTTCATAGGTTCGGTTAACTGTAAGAACACTTTTTTTTATATTACACTGGATTTCTCGTCAACATTGTTGTTTGTGTGAATCCTCTTTTGCAACTTTTTTGAAGTCTGTCGTTTATTCACAGGTCATAATTCCACCATAACCATGATGTGAATAACGTAAGACGTATGTTCTCTGTGAATTCTATGACATTATATTATTATCCACGCCTTTTATGGCATTCAGTTACCTCATATGTTTCGTAATTGTCATCTAGTATGACCAAAACATTACGCATATATATAATCCATGCGGTAGATTATAACGATATTTGATATCACCTCACCGATCAAGTGTAAACTTCTTGACCTGCGTCTTGTATCTTTATGTGGTCCCAGAACTCCTCAGTGACCACATTCATATAATAAATAATGCATTACAAATACATGAGAAATGCTCCCCTTACTGCATGAAAGGATATTACAAGTCACATAGGCAGAGGACTAAGTGTTTTTATACAGACACAGAACTCTAAATGGAGAAAACATTGCACTACCCCATAAATTCACCTGGGTAAGAGCTCTCTGCAGCTTCTGTCTCTCCGTCCGCGTCCGCTGCTTTATGCTCGGCTTCTTCGTTCTGTGTGGGGGGCGTCTCGGGACCCCCATCCTCCCTGAAAGGGAACTGCAAGAGATCTTTATATCCGCTCGCTGCGGACGGGAAGGGAGATACGGAATGCAGCGTGATATATACACAGTGAGCTTTAACGTGAATATTAAATGGAGCGCTGAAGCAGCAAGCAGGTCAGGGTCCCTCACCTTACAGAAGGAGTGGAGCCTCTTACGTCTGTCTCCTGTAGTCTCAGCTCCGTCACTGTCGTCTGTGGAGCGGGAGGAGGTACGCGGCTCTGCAGCCCAAATAGACACTTCTTCTTTTTAATCTCCTTACCGGAGATAAATCTAAGAATACAGGTGCCGACGTGTTTAACTACTTGTTAATGAAAACTTCCAACCATTTAACTCCCCCCAACCTCCTGTTCTCCACTGGCCTCCATAGATTCCTGTGTTTTTATTTGTACTTAATTGTTATGGTTGATTTGCATAGCTGCATGTGCTGACCGTTCTGGAAGGGGGAAGCAGGAGTGACTTAGTGTGTAATGATTGTGAAGCAACAGAGACAGCGGCTTGGATTCTTAGTATTGATGGAGTAGAAATGGGAATGTGTAGCTAAGGTCATGAGAGCCCAAGGGAGGCCTTATCTATTATCGCGCAGGGGCGAGTTCCGGCAATTAACCAAAAGTCAGATCAGCTGATGTTTGGTGACAATGCTTCGTGTAGCTACGGCACAGTTGTATGTATGTATGTATGTAGTAAGTACGTACGTACGTACGTACGTACGTACGTACGTACGTAAGCCAACATGAATTCCTAGACAGCCAATATACCCGAGGCGGTGGTGGGACATTTAATCTGACAGGATAATTGTATGTTTAAGACAGCACCATTGTACTATTATAGGGTGATCTGGTTTCCTCCCACAGCCTAAAAACATACTGGAAGGTTAATGTTGATCTTAGTGTGTGCAGGTTTGAGAATTTAGACTGTAAGCTCCACTGGTGCAGGAACGAATGTGAATAATATCACAATGGGGCTGAGTGGGATGCAAGCCAGTATGCGTATCGTGTCTTGCGTAAAATTGCTCTGCGTATGCCCAGAAAATAGGGACACATACCTAGGTGCCTACGCAGACTTGCACGATACTGGCAAACAGACCTGGAGATGCGGGATGGGGTAGGGTTGTAGCATTCTAACATTGGCCGAGTGCAGAAAAGGCGTGTTTATGTAAATGCTACAGGACAGGTGCCAATACTCGCTGATGATGATGACCTGTTGTAGTCTAGGCATATATGTTGCTGACGTAGAGGCGGCGCATCTCCAGATCTGTACGACTCTGCATATGGGCAGAAATATACTTATTTTATGTGCTGTTTTTTAAAGAGTAATTTACTCCAATTTTGCGGCCAACTCTGCATCAGCCCTAATGTCTGTAAAGGACTGTATGAACCATATATTTATTCCAGGGTACTGGTAGATTCCCATAAGTCCAAGAGCCAATAGTCCGACCAAGCTCACCACAATCATACTCTCTCCCTCTCATGAAGTGACATTTATATGAAAGTTACTTTCAGCTTATTACAGCTATACTGGTGCTGGAGTCTCAAAACAGCACATAAGTGACTAAAATGCAATGAAATGTAAACATATAGAAGTGACCAGAGCCACTGCTTGAGATGCATGATGGGAAAAGTCCGTTTTCTCACCTGTCCTTCTGAGCGGTGAGTGCGTGGAGCAGATGGGAATACCGGTCTGAGCGAGGGGTGTCTGTCAACTGAAGAGGATCATTGTTTACATATCGGTACATAATACACAGGTGATTCTAATGAACACTTTACTCCTGTACATAACATCTCTGTAAATCAAGCTCTTACCACACTCAACGATGTGTATTCTAAGGAATAACACAGCCTTATGGCAAATTCGGAGACACCACAGATTTCTGTGACCTGTATAAACACGTTCCTCCCAACACTGAGACTTGTTGCCTTATATGGTCAATGGTGACTTCTAATAGCCATGTAATTTACAGTAGAAGATACATCTCTCTATGTCTATCTATATCTATCTATCTATGATTCAGTCTATAAAATGACAAGCTTCACAATCAAATGCACTTCCACTGGGCCAGGTAGTTGCTATGGTAATCAGGATACGGGTCTAGAATGAATACAAAAACACCCTTAGTAATCAGTGAAACACACCCATTGTACATCTAGAGCTGTGTGCCCATTACCATGTCAACTACCCGCCTGTCTGGAAGCAAATTTGAGTATAATTTATTCTTCTGTAGTTTGATGCAATAATACATGTTACACACTGTGTTTTTGCTTCCATTCTTCGTTAACTTGTTGCCATGGTAATCAGGGTTCACGGTGTTTAGGGCGTGATCATACTGACGTCATATTACCCTGGCAAGGTTAACACAGCTGGCTGTGTTGTACACCTTTGGCGCCAATTGTGCTTTATTTAAGATGATGTTGTTTATATTTTCATAAGGGAAGTGTCTTAAAAGAAAAGGGATTATTCCCCAAAATGTTGTGTCTTCACTCCCTTCATGCTGCCTGCCTGACATATTGTATATTATATTGTTGTTACATAACCGCGCGCTGTATTTGCAGGTAAGATGTTTGTACTTTCGTAACACATTTCAAGTTGCTTGTCTTGTGGGTGTTTTGTTGTTTCTGCCACAACCGGTGCTACATACTGATCCGCACCTGTTGTCTGTGTGACTCACTGATGCCACTGGTTCTCGTGCATTCTCATAGATAACGGTTCACCGCGCACAATGGCTGCCAGCGCTTTGTGTTTTGGTGTTAACACTTCTTCCCATTAGATGGTGCAATGTGGTCACATACTTACGTCTCCCACTAGCAGACTCTCCCAGTTCTCATTGACAAAGGACAGGATTTCCCGCTCAAAATCAAAATATTTCTTCTTACAGCAAATACTGAGGTGATAGAGGACAAGGTGAGACACATCCACCCTGTAGGGGACAAATGTGGTATTATATAGTCATGTGACACATATCCATTGTTTCAAGCAGGAGAACGAGAGGGGACCGTCCTCAGTGTGTGCGGCACAAAGAGAGGGTCTGCAGGGGACACAGAGTATCGTTAGCTTGGGATAGAGAGATATAAAAACTCAGGAGCAAGTGCAGGGTTTCTGAAGGGGGGATTCCAATGTAAAAGGCAACTATCACAGCACGTATATATAATATATGCAATATATATACAATCATGGTATGCTGCCCTATCATAATCTACAAACTACAATGTACAGAGGGGACTTACGTTGGCCGTTTTACATGCGTTTTAAAATAAAACACAATTTACGTTCGTTTTGCATGCCTTAGTGAATTAGGCCCATTATTTTTATTTATAGAAGGGCTATATCCAAAAAGCAGTAAAGAGGAAAAAGTAACACTATAAAAGTTTTTTAACAATAAAATACACACAAACAATTGTAATGCTCTACAGAGTATGTTAGCGCTATATAATTAGCAATAAAAATAAATAATAGAAATAGGTTAAAACCAATAGCAACCAATCAGATACTCGCTTTGATCAAGTTAGGGCAAGTTACACAAATGAAAGCTTATCTCCGATTGGTTGATATGTGTTCTATTCTACTTCCCCCATGACCAAACCTTACAGACAAACATTTACGGTGATCGGGGGACAAAGTAACAGAGTATCCCTCACTCACCATCCCAGGGGAAGCCTCCAGGCGTTCTCTGGACCTCTTGTACAGACCGAACACTCGAAAACATAAAACCTGACACAAGAAAATAAGATATTTTACTTCCGATTTGGGGATTACCAATAAAAACTACCATGAAAATAATGGTTATATTATTTTTTTTTCTCCCTTTTTGCTGTTGTTATTTGTTTATGTTATATACCCCTACTGTCTATGAATATAGGGAGCAATAAAGTTATCTTTTTGCTGTTGTTATATGTTTGTTATATAGCACTACCGTCTATGAATCTAGGGAGCAATAAAGTTATCTTTCCTTATATGCAGTCATTTTATATTTTATTTTATTATTCATTATTTATTATCTATAGTTAAAGATTTTGAATGGCTAGTTGGGGTTTAAATACACCCTGCTTGCTCAGTTGAATTACATGCCTCTAAATACACCGTTATCATGGATTTGTGTGTGTGTGTGTGTGTGTGTGTCTGTAAGCACAAGAAAGGTTACGATAACCACTGATTTCCAGTCTTCATTCCTTTAGCCAGACCCACAGAAACTTTAATTGCATCATTTCTAAGCACAGGGTCTCTAGCATGAAGATGGAATTAATCACAACTTTCTGCACACATACCATTTAAGATTAATGAGTGACTCCACATGAAATCACTTTTGTACTTACCATTAAATCCAATTCTCTCTGAATTCACACAGTGTATGACATATAGCTGAAATCCCCAAGAGGCTAAACACAAAATAGTTCAATAGTCTCTGACCGCTTTCTGACTATATCCTGACTTTCCATCTGTTACTTGAATCGAAACCAGAAGCAGTGCCACCTAGTTACCGAGCGAGGGTGAGGAGTCTGGTAGGAAGTGACCGCTGTATGCAAAACTGCCAGTAACACTCGCCGCAACAGCAATATGAATTTGGAAAAAATGGAATGTGCCGAGAGAATACCATGCGATGATGTGCTAAATATACAGTACAAATTGAAATATCCTTGATCCAGAATGGTAAAGCTCTGGAACGTACACACAGCTTGATAAATACAGTCCTACTGGAGTTACGTATAACCTCCTCATTGAAAGCCTTAGATCTGTTGTGTCAGTATGGAGAGAGTCAAGCAGCGTTGTATGTAATAAGCAAATGCCTTGGTTAGAAGTGTGTCCCAAGGTCCTATTAGAGGGAATGTCGAAGGGATTCCCACAAGGTGCCATTGTTGGGAAAGGCAAGGATTTAGTACAAGGGTTATTTAAACTAACAAACCACATTTAAATTGAAGTGACAGTGAGAAAGTCAGGACATATAGCTACAAGCTGGATATACTTCCTGGATATACTGCAGGGTTCCCGTGTTACCCGATGTGAGAGAGAATGTATTATAGGTGCTGTGCACTGGGCTGGTTCCTCTTACTTACTTACTTAAACCACTGGATACACACCTGTCTCCGTATAAAAGGGGTTTGCTCAGACACTGTGTACAAGCCTCATGGAACCACTGCAGACAGCGACAACACTGAAGCATCTTCATGTTCCATCTGCAGGAAGAGAGAGCTGTGTGTATTTATTTACATGGACATATACCCACGTACATATATCCTACCATAGTCCCTAGGTTCACACTTCATACTTACTTTCCTGGAATCAACCACTCCACCTGCCCACCCTATCCCTTTGGACAGCACCCCCTGTCCTTCTGTTACTTACGCCATACTTACTCTCCAGGCCCCCCGCAGTAGCAGTAACACTGCTGTTTATTGGTTAGGTGAAGTGGATCCCACTCTAAAGACTTCAATTGGTAGGGTAAGGAAAGCTTCATGTGCAGCATGGAGCGCGCGTAGGGGCCCTTCTTGAGAGCTCCACCTCTCTGTGAGAGTAAAAAGAAAGAAGTTCCCTTAGACACCACGATTTCAACCCAACCCACACCAAAGCAGCTGTATCTACAGCATTGCCAGCACTATATCCTAAACACAAAAAGACTCCAAGAACAACACTATATGCGGTTATAAATGAACAGAAAGGATGAAACCAATAGGCTGATATCAAAACAGGCACGGCAGAAAGATCAAGAGTAACATATACCTTGGTAGCCACCGCAAAGACACATTGCCTGCACATCCAGGAACTCCCGGCACTATCTGTATCGCATGGGACACTGGGGACATGGCATTCCTGGTGATAAGCTGTGGGACAGGTGGTAGACACTAGTTACAAAACCCTAATCATGATGATATAGAAAGTGATTTATCGTGCTGGCTGTCTCCTCACCGTGTTTACACTTTCCACAGTGCACAAGTTTATTGTCAGGGGTGCAGGCCTGTGAGTTGCACACACAGCACAACTGCTCCTTCCCTGGCACAGCAGCTGTGGAAGAAGGTTAGGGAACACATTAGACAACTTTTGACCAAGAATTGCTAAACATGACAGTTACATAAGAGAGTGAATTAGATTCTCACGGGGGAAGATGTCCTTCCAAAGTACTGAGAACTGGGAGTTATCTTCAAAGCGAACTAAACAGGTCTCTTGCGCACTGTCCACCTGCATGTGAGTAAGGGAAGGGAGAATGGTGGGAAGAGTATTAAAAGATTGAGAGACTAGAAATTCCAGAATGAAATAATGTAGCTCAATTTGAGCACTTGATGTAGTATGTATTAAGGGAATGTAATGTAAGGTTGGTGGGTGTGGGACCATGGTATGTGGGCGTGGGGGCGATGAGGGACTCAAGTGAAGATAGAATTTTAGTTGTTGAAACAGACTGTTGAGAATTTAGAATATGGAGTTGATAAGGGAATAGAGTGAATATAACATGTAACTGATATGTGAAGAGAATGAAGAGTGAATTAATGAAAGAAATGACAACACTGTACTACAGACAAATATTCATGCAGGTAAGTGGTGCAGGACTGGGACATGTGTTATTTGGAAGGTATAGTTAAATTTAGGGTGACGTTTCTTTTATAAACAAATATTACATAGAGATTGATGATGATGATGCCATGTAAGATGTTTAAATGAAAGATCACCTTCTTGATGATGCCCAGATAGAGGAGTCCGTCTGTCCACCGAGCTAGAACATCTTGACCCTCCCAAAAACGTGCCAGAGTCTGGAAACGAGGACGTTTCACCAAAGCAGGAGTCACCCTTGGGCTGGCAGGTGTGGTACGACTAGGTCGGGTCGGGGGCTCCCGTCCCTCCATCACATTTTAACAAGAACCTGTGGTTACAAAGTAAAAAGGAACACAAGATAGAAAGGAAGCGTCTTCTAGAGGAGTATTACTAATCTTGTAGACCTTACATCATTTCAGCTGTTTAAATATATTGTTTTGAATTGTATGTGATTTTTGCATTCAAATTTCAATAACTTTCAGTCGATTTATGAAATACTTGGCCTGATTCATTAAGGAAAGTTAAGCAAAAAATTGAGTAAGTTTTCTTACTCAAGTTTTCTGGACAAAACCATGATGCAATGCAAGGGGTGCAAGTTAGTTTATTATTTTGCACATAAGGAAAATGCTGTCTGTTTTTTTCATGTAGCACACAAATATTTGATAGCTTTTTTGTACACTGAATTTCAAAGTTGATCTAGGACATGCCCTATCCCAACTATAAATCTGTCGTCACATTTTAAATCCCCCCCCCCCACCCCTCCAATGCAATATGGTTTGCCTTACTTACTTTTGCTTAACTTTCTTTAATGTATCAGGCCCACTGTACTCAAGATTAAGCTTGAAATATAGATTGGTACAAGTTAAAATTTACTGACTACTATGCAAAAAGATCATGAAAGCCCGTTGTTAAGAAGCTCAATGACACAAGTTATTGCTCCTTGTTTTGCTCCTTACTCTACATGGAGCCCTGAAAATGACACTAGGATTACACAATGGTGTGTTCTAATTTATAGCTATACAAAACAGATCTTGTCCAAAAAATGTTTAGATGTAATTAGTGTTGTTGATCATGTACCTTAAAACAATTTAGAAAAACATTTGCAAGTAGCTAGATGTAGCACCAGGAAACGTTGATTGTGGGTAGACCACAGTGTTTAATCACGCCCGCAGGACACACTAGCTGCTCATATGTCTCTGGTAATTGTGAGCAGCTGCTGAAATAATCAATAAGACTGAGAGACTGATTGACCTAATCTGTCTTCCACTATAGACAAAGACGTAATGAAAAAAACAAACAAAAAAAACCACTGTTCAGTTGGATGAATGCTGAAACATTGGGCTAATGAATTGGAATGGGACTGGTGAAGTTTGCTGAATGATGGCAACTCTCGGGCTACTAGCCGAGGGCAGTTTCCCATGACGGGTCAGTCATTTATAGCTACCAGTGACAGCTACAGCTCGAAAAAAAAGGAACCAGGTAGGAGCCTCAACTGAAAACAAAATACACAGATGCCATAAGCAATTTAGATGAAAAAAGTTTATATTTCCTTTTGGAGATTTCGTTTGGCTAGTGTTCATAGAGTGTGCCAGGAACACAATTACACTGACGTTATTGGCAAGCAATAGTTTGTGCAAGTGCTGGGTTCCCGTGCGGAGACAAGTGGGAGCTCCAAGCCCCCGTTTGCCACTAGCCTTAAAGAGCAAGTAAATCTATATTTAGATAATATATATTTAAGCATGATTAATACAATACTCAATACTATACTTCAAATGACTGCAGAGTTCTCCCCAGCACCTATTTCCCGAGTGCACCATCCGGGTCTTGGAGCCCAGCAGAGTCCTATTACAATAGAATAAACCATTGTTTCTCCTATTAGAACAGGCACTATGTGAGCACTAGACAGCAGTGTGCGTTAGACCACTGACCACCAGTCTATCCAGTCCTGGCAGCTGTGGGCAATAACCTCCACATTTTTTCAATATTATCGCAAACTATTACAGCTGCCCCCACCTGGCTACTTCTTAATGCCACCCGGCTGGCAAAATTTTCTGGGGAGAACACTGAACTGCATTGTGTATATTTAAATTAATCCATCCATAATGTTATCTCATGCTTTTGCTGACAGCTGCCATTTAAGGAGGGCATAATATCACTATAATTTATTAGTCTGGGGCAGTCTAGTCTCTATTACCAGGAAAGGATTCTAATGGAAATGTTTTGCACAGATTGATAATTTTACACAACCAAGACAAACCATGATGTCACTGCAAGTATTTATGTATGACCTACCATGCTGCGCAACTTTAGCTTTTTGTCCTGAGTCAGTACCCTTTTAACCATTGTCTCTGGGAAATCTTTTGTGGTTTATGATGCAGGCAAAAATACTCCATTGCAACAACTTTCTACCGAAGCTACAATGAAAATACAATGTAGGCTGAGTAGTACATGTTGCCCACAAGCCTTGAAAATGACAAAAGTTATGTGAATTTCCTTTACTAATACCTTGAAATTGCACCCTCCTCTCCCTCCAAAACTTTATTTTATATATTCCCAAATCATCCTTTTCTAGATCTAAAATGTGAATAACTACACTTGCTACAGGTGTAGATAACACTTTGAGGGTTAATATATAAAATAGAACTTGTCAAAATTGGAGGAATGGTCAAGTATTAAAATAGTCTAAATGTATGCTAAAAAATCAGTCGTTTTTAAACGTTTCCTAAAAATTAAATTGATTCTAAAAAGGAATTTATTAAAATTAACTCCACTTTCAAATAACATACTTTTACCGATTACGCTGCAAATCTATTGAAGGCTAAGATCAATGCTAACTAATATTGTAGTTAATTATATTGCCCAATAAATTAACCTCCAGCAACTAAATATATATCACTGCATTGAAAAGATTTGAAGAAATGCCCACTATCAATAAGGTACAATCTGATTTAAAGATGGCCACACACAGGCAGATTTATCCGAAAAATGTTCTAACTGGAAAATGATCAATTCTGTCAACAATTCAGCCCTACACGGAAAAATTGTTAAGCTCACTCACACAATCTGAATGCATACAGAAGCTTTTTCCATTATATTGTTCATCTATGGAGATTATGGAGTTCCAGATTTCGAACAAAAAATGTGCAACAAAGTAGAAGAGAAGCTTGCACCTGTTGCATATAAGCCATGAATGGGTTATATACAACATTTCACATTATTATAATGTACTAATGCAAAAAAAAATGTGACTAGTGGCATTTGATTTAGAAGTGGAAGCCTTAGGCTGGGTACACACTGAAGCATTTTCGTCCAATAATTGGGCAAATCAGCCGACATACGATTGGTCGGTCGGAAGTCACGTTAGTGTATATAGTGACACGATGGTCAAAATTCGTTCCAAAGTGTCGATTGTCGGCTCATTTGGTTGGTCGTACTGTTTAATTTTTTTCAACCAATCACCTAACGATCATATAGTGTGCATGCACTCATGCTCACGATCTCCATAGTTTACAGAGTCGTGTTCTTTTCAGACGATGCGGGCAATGAATGTCCCAAGAAATAAATGTAGAGAGTTCTGTAAAAGGAATAATTCATTTGTTCGTACTGAGACAGAATATTTCGCATCAGAGTCACAGAAGCTGTCATGTGGATGCTATAACAAGGCGGTTTTAATGTGTGACAATGTGACAAGAATGAATGAATATTGTGCTGTCATTCTCTGAAGACTAGAGGACCAGATGAAGAGCACAGATCTGAAGGTAAATCGTGTCACTGTGTATGGATGATTCGCCAGACTGATCGGACCTTCAGTCGTAGGTACAATCGTTTGAGATAACACGGTCGGAAAATTCTTCAGTGTGTACTTAGCCTTATTTTAAAAAACTGCCAGCTTATTGGGAGTATTTTATTTGCAACATGAAGTTAAACAATTATACTTACCAGACAAAATAATTATCAAACATGCCTCAGTCGGGACGTTTAACAGGCACAAATTTCAAAACCAGACAATCAAATTTGTATTCAATTTTTGCATCACACTCGACAATTATATACAAACACACAAAGTGATGATTGTTTGATGCCCTCAAAATAGATTGTATTGAACAACAAAAGAAGAATGTGTGTGGACAGCTTAAACATTGGTTGATCAAGCTCTGATAATCCACCACGAGATGACCTGGGGCATCCTAAAAAGCCTGTTAATGTATGTATACCTTGAAATAAAAAGACTGCTCGTTCCCATATATCCTTTCTACTCTCTTCCTATCTGGACATTTCCAGACTCATTTTTCAATTTGCCCTCAGGTTAATCTCTCTGCACATAGCTAGTAGAGATTTATAGACTATTAAGATCTATAGGGCTGGTTCAGGGCCAGGGACCATTCCAGCAATAACTATGAAACTTTATAAATTCCAAACTGACAGGAGTATCAAGTTAGCCCCAAAATCTATATGGTGAAAACAATAGCAGTAAGGTAATGAGTTGTGTATGGTATGGAATGAGTCTTCGGGTGTGCCATAAGATACAAGATGTTACAGGTTTATATATACAGTATCATTCATAGAATTGTGGAGTATTAAAGGTGCAATCCATATTAAAAAATAAAGAGAAAAGCAGAGCACACAACCACTCAGAACTGTTTATTGATAATTATCCTAAAATGCCACATAAACACAACGCACAAAGCAGTTGAAATACAGATGTGTCCACCCTGTAAAGCCGCAAGGCTAGAAAGTTAATAATAAGGTATATAACCTATCAAATCAAGTTCAAAAAAGAAAAATTAACAAAAGAAAAAAACTAAAATAGACAAACTGGTATTAAGGATTGCACCTTTAATATTTTACCAGTATCAGTTTAAAGGGAGAAGTATGAAAATGCAGATTGTATGCAATGATGCTAAATGGGCAATCAAACAAATTATACAATGTGGTGACAATCATCCCATAAAGTACAAGACACAGTGAAATGTGAGAGTGGAACAGCTGAGGCCAAAATAATTTGAAGATTTTTTTGAAAGTTTTCTAGACCTTAGATTTTTGTATTTAAATTCAGCAATTGAACATTATACAGTCTTACACTCCATGGCTTGGTATATTCAGCTGTATAATTATAACATTTACTTTAGCATCCTCTATTTAATTCTTTTTAGACCAACCAGAACTATGCTCAACATATTGCCACTATTATAGTTGTATGCTACTAACTGATTAGGTGCTAGCAGTACATTTAAGTACTTTTTCATAAATCAAGTTCATTTAAACATTTATAACAAAACCGTGGTAACCTCGATTAACTAATTTTAATTTTTTTGCTACAAATTAGATATTTATATCATGCTACTGTATTTGCCTCTCTTATTTTGCCTTAATTCTGTTTACGGTCTTCTGCAAGTAGCGTCCTCAAAAATCCAACCAACTTTTCGCCAATGTCGTACTAGACTCAACTGGTTTTAAGATCTGCTTTTTTTTTCTTGTTCGCAACTAATACATACTCTAGTGGAGAACACTCAAGTTTAATTTGGAAATTAAAAATACAATATAACACACTGCATTTATTATGCAGATCCAGTCTATAAGCTGTGTATATTTTTTAGCCCTAATTTATCTTATGCAGTTTGATGCTAGACATATCTCACAAAGTGTGAGAGCATGGTTCAGTATTATTATGCAGCAGTTTTGCCGTACCATGCACAATTACATTTTAAATGAGTCACCGGTACAAAAAAAACAGAAGTGAATAATGGACTTTGCTACGTCACATTTCTTATGGGGACTTTGTAGTAGCTAAAAAATATAAATAAAAAGGTCAAAACATAATCTCATATGCACTCAATCTGAGCCTCAAAAATACATTTAGCAATTGCTGCCTCTCAGGCACATAATAATAGACCTCCATTTTGTATGTAAACACAATGACCGTAGTCTACATCCTAACTCTCCTTTGCAATCAAATAAAAGCCTCAACTTTTCCTTAAACGTTAATCGTCTCCATTACTATCCCAGGATACAATTGTTTTTGGGGGGTTTTAAATGACACATCCTGCAATCTGCAGGAACAACAAAGAAGCCACAGTGTAATGACAGATCTATTTGTCCCTATTTTTATTTTTTTGGGCCTGATGATTTAACAGCATTAATATTTTGCATTTTGCAATGAATTCAGACAGCTTTGCATATTGCTGTGTTGGGGAAAGTCTGCTTTGTTCTTCATCCTGTCACTTCTATAATGATGTTTAATATCAGGGGGTCTCCTTCCTGCACTGTTAACCCCTTCAGTAAGGTACCTGTCCTGCCCTGACATATCTCATTTAAAATTATTAATTTTTTTCTTCCTGTCAAAATCTGCGCCAAATAATTCTCCAGTCCCCCCTTGTGCTGAGGTAATTCCTGGCCAACGGCCCCGTCCTGATAATTGGCCTCTGCTGTTTCTCTCAGACGGTGCTCCCCTCACCCCGGGGTCCCCTCAGATTCCTCCCCCGGCTCCTCCTTCTTCTTCCCCTCACTGTGGCTCGGTGTCTTCCTCCCCCTCCTCTCCCGGGGGGGTCCGGGCAGGAGCGCGTCCTCCTCCTTCTTTTTTCCTCGGGCCGCACCTCGGCCCGAGTGACGCAGCAGCAGCAGCCTAGAGGCAGGTGGAGCCAGGCAACGACCCTTAGTTACGTCACCACACCCACCCCCGAAGCCAGCCAATCGGAACCGTTTCCTGAAAAAAAAGAGAAGGCAGATCCAAACTGTACCCAATTTTTTTTTTCCTTTTTCCCCCGAGAAGAGGGCGGGGTTTCTTATCCAACGCTCGCTGCCCACAACAGCCAATCAGCGAGTTGTTTCTGGAAGCGGGAAAACCCTGAGGTACAATATGAACCAATTGGGATGAGGGGAATAAACGGATTCGTGGGGATCGTTGGCTGCCAATTACTGTTGGGGATCTAGGCGGGAAAAACTGTAGCCAATCAAATTTCGGTATATAATGCTTTAAAACTCTTCAGGGTGCACTGCTGCACTGTTACTGTGTATTATGTCAGTGGGGTTAAGTGGATATGAATTTATTGTTGTCAAAGAGACCTTGGATGTGACTGACTGGGCAAGATACAGAAACTTGTAATATTAATGACAGGAAGAGGAAACCAGCTGACGCTGAACTACAAGTTTCAGCATGAGGGGTTAGCCAATGGGGATGCTCAGCTGCCTAAATCTGGCCACACCCTGAGATTTTGAATGAACAGTAAAAATTCAGATCAGTAGTCCAAAATGACGCAATTTTGGAGCCCCGCCCCCTGCACGCCCACCTCCCCCAGGGAGGATCTCAGACGCCAACGCCAAAAAGTTGGCAAGTATGAGCTAATGAATCTCTAGAGACTGAAGTGGCATTTACCTTTCTATCGCCATTACTGAAGTCATGTTGTCTTACCTGTCAGTCTTTGATTAAATCTTGGTCTCCATGAAAATGGCCGCCTCCATAGGCACCAATACATGGAATATAGGATACAATTTCTGAACCGTGTCATCATGCCACAGATGGCGAAGCCAACTGCGTCTTGTACTGGTTCAGCATCAGGGAGAATGCCAGACTCTTCAGGGAGTGAGGGAGATCACCCCTATTTCAGGGAGACTCCCTGACATTCAGGGAGAGTTGGCAAATATGGGATACGTCGCCCACGCTTTTCAAAAAATATTTTTTTTCCGGTGCATACAGCGTCCCTTCATAAGTAGGCTCACAGCTTTGTCCAGTTTTGCCGAGCAGTGCAAAAATTAGATGTCATTTTGATTGACTGAACATAACTCTTTTGTAGGAATTTCTTTTATCGAAGTTAGTCCTGTACATAAAATATCTCTTAGAAAGAGCAATTCGTTAAGACTAGTTTGACTAACGGGTATATTGCTAATACAGTTCCAGTTCCAATTATGACATCTGGCTGGATTAAATCATTTATATTAGTTTGTTTGGAATGGGTAGGTGTTTCTATTATATATTTGTTCATTTAGATATTTAAATCCAACAAGTGGATTTTCTTTTTAGACTTGGACTTTGTACATTTTAATTGATAATCATTATTGTTAACTTCAGATATAAACCCCATCTAGAAGATGGCAATGAAGGGAACAAAGCAGGTGCCCATGGTTATCCCACATATGTGGCTATTAAGTAAAAACTTCCAACAAGGAATTATTTTGTTGAAGGATAAAAAGCATTTAATCTAGAATGAACTTTTGGTGTGTGGCAGATAATTTGTTTGTTGCCAGTTGGAAACCTAAGATTTTTATGAATGGGTGGGTGATACATGACGGAACAATGGGTTACCCCAGTGTGGAATCATATTCAGCTTTACTAATTATACCTGATAATAAAACTTTATACAACACCATTTTTAATTCCATTAAGTAGGGTTCAGTGGAATCCTTTGTTAATTTTGTGATCATAATAGAAGTATTTGATCATATTCTTAATGCTTGTTGACAATATTTAGATCTGTGCTATTTTTATGTTACAGAAAACAATTTCTTGGAGAATTTTCACAAGAAGCCTGATATAATGTCCCTAGGCATAATGTGCAAAAAAGTTAATAGCGATTCAAGATCTGTGTAAACCTTTTCTTAAACATTATTAAAACAGGGAAAGTGGTTGTAATATCTGTTTAAATTGTCACTTATTAATCGATCATTGTTATTTCTTGGTATCTTGCTGTTAATATATATTAAGCTCTCCTGTCTGTATAAAGACTATTGCAGCGTACACACTAATGCGATATCTGGCTGAATAGTCCTTTATTGTTTCATTGGCCCGATAATCGCCTGTGAACACTGTAGTGTGTACCCAGCCTAATTCAACTTGGTCATTTGTTAGCTTGAGAGAAAATACGTTAAATATACAATTTTCTGTTATGTTTGTTTCAATGGGTTTCTTTTTGTTGGTTGGTCTATGTCTTCTCCCTCTAAGTGTAAAGCTATTTATTGGGTAAAGGGACTGCTCTTCAGAGGAAGAAGGTGCTTTGTTAATTGATTTCATAACAGTTTTTCATCACAATTTTCTCCTGAAAACATTTTTTTATACTGAATTGTTTTTCCAGTCAGGTTCTAAAAACAGAACTTAGTTTTGTTACATTATTTGTTGAGATGTGTATGGCAATAGTCATGCTTTTTTAATCGATGATGTAATTTTTAATTGTAATTTGTTATCACTGAAT
Organism: Mixophyes fleayi; assembly: GCF_038048845.1. Classification (NCBI taxonomy): domain Eukaryota; kingdom Metazoa; phylum Chordata; class Amphibia; order Anura; family Limnodynastidae; genus Mixophyes; species Mixophyes fleayi. The sequence goes on from NC_134410.1 coordinate 12,257,307, forward strand.
AATCTTTTGTATTTCCTTTTAGAGTGTTCCCATTAACCCCTAGATGGTTTATTTACATGTGTTATGGGTATGTTTATATACGGCTTATTTACATTTTGATCGTTTTTGTTTATATGTAGCTATTGTTCATGGAACAAATGTCAATATTCTTTGCTAAACTCAAATCTACCCCTCTATTATTTTGCATAATATTACCTTCAAACCTAACAAGTTGGTTGTTCATAGTTGTTGTCTGATAATTTAGCTAGATCTGGAAATCCTAGTACTTCATACTTAAATTATAATATTTTCATATCAAGCATTTAAGTTCTCGTTCCTTCTCAATCATGCTATGCTGAGAGGAAATAGAAAACTAACTCTCCAAAAAAGAGAAATTTTGGATTCAACAACCTTCCAAGTTTTAACAAGAATTTTAGGGGCATATTCAATTAGGGTTCCGTTCGTTACCGCGAAAAGTGCGTGTTCTTGCCAGTATTATGGTACCGCAATAACGTGGCTTTTCGTACGCAACCCTATGTGCTGCGAACGAAAATCCACATTATTGCGGTAACGTGGATAAAGTTCGGGGCCCGTTCCGGCGCGATCCCGCGAACCGGAACCCTAATTGAATATGCCCTTTAATGTTATTAAAATTATCCCAAAAAAGTTAATCAATTACTATTTGATAAAATATATTTTAGTTAATTTATTTGTTAAAAAGAAGATGCCTTGTTTTTTTATGTGACGCATTTTGTGAATGTAATGTATTTCGAAATATTTTATTCTTATTAATGTATTTTCTAATTCATATATATCAATAACCTCATAATTGAGGGATACCTCCAAAATTAATTATCTAACTATTGAAAAGAAATGACAATTTTCCCTTTATTAACAATAATGTTAAGGATAAAATAAGATTGCCAATAGTACTGGAAAGATGTGTGAAACAGATCTAGGATTGTACTTACTCCCGGATCGCTCAAGGCCATCTCTTACTCCACTGATGTTTGTGCCCTCCAGAGATTCAAGTTCTAATATACAGGTGAAAGCACAAGGACTGTTTCATACTACTGTTTCTGTCCATGAACATTCACCTTTTGAATCCTCATATCGATTCTTCAAATTTTAGATCATACTTGCTGGTCGATGGTCTAAAGATGGTGGTCATAAATCTGAAATAGGATCATAAATCTGAAATAGGATCATATATCTGAAATAGGATCATAAATCTGAAATAGGATCATAAATCTGAAATAGGATCATAAATCTGAAATAGGATCATAAATCTGAAATAGGATCATAAATCTGAAATAGGATCATAAATCTGAAATAGGATCTCTCATTGCTGCGATCAGCGGCCATAAGAGATGTTACTTTACAGAACAAAAATGTGGTTCTACATAAGTAGGCCCCATAGTCTAAATACAAGGGAAATGCATTGCCATAAAAATGTCATAGTTGATATAAGTCAGGTTGAGTAAATTCTCAGGAAATAATAGGCATGTGATGTGTTCCAGTTTGTACACATAACTTGTTCTATTAATAATTGTCTGTTATGGTTCTTCCAAAGAAAAGACAATTTTGCAATTCCTTGTGGTTAAGATGTGCCAATGTTTTCGGGAAGTTAAATATCTGGGATAGAGCATGGAAGCAAAGCGAATGATGGACTAGCAGACATTGTGATTCTTTTAATATTCTTAACTAATGGATGGACCTCTGTCAAGAATGTGAAAAGTTTAGGACAGTCATCATCATCATCACCATTTATTTATATAGCGCCACTGATTCCGCAGTGCTGTACAGAGAACTCATTCACATCAGTCCCTGCCCCATCGGAGCTTACAGTCTAAATTCCCTAACGTACACACACAGTCCTTCCTGACCATAGTGCAGCAACAATGGTTGAAAGCTTGAGGAAAAATTGCATGTAGTCTTAATATACTAGATACCATCTGTAAAAGAGTTCTCATTAATACAAATACATAACGAGCTTATGTCCATATTATTTCAGATCAATGACTTTTCCTCTGTTTTGAGAGTATCCTTGTGATCTGTACCTGTCTTTCTCTTTCATGCATTATTTATCAGACTGTGATACATTGTTATAAACCCCTCTAGATAAAGGATGAAGACTAGAGAGGGCCTCTATGGTTGTTTGTTGACTAAAAAAAAAGTCACTAAAAAAAATGCCCGATTTGTAGATACCAATAAAGCAGGAGGAGGGGAAGCCCAGTCTCACTTGGAGATCATAGAACAAGGGGACATTTCTTAGGAGGGCAACATTTCCGAGAAACTTGATGACACTCTGGAGCCAGTGACAGAACGGGCAGGAAGGAACTCTGGGTTATTTCACAGCGGAATCACTAAGGGTGGTGAGAAAACCAGACAGTGTTGTCTTATGTACAAGTCCCACATTGATAGGGAGATAGAAATGACTAGGGCAAAAAAATGTTTTTAAGCAAACCAATTGTTCATACTAAATGTGGTGGCACAAATAATCTGCTTTAATAAATCATAACAGTTATATTTTACAAGTAAACATAATATAATACATTTAAAAAAGAGAAAATACAAAAACAAAACAAGGATTTCACCACCTAGATCCCATTATTAACAGCCTAAGTGGATGTTGATTAGTCTATATGTTACTTTGATATTCCATATGCAATACCTGTATGCCCTGGAGATAGAGATACTGGAGACGGAGAGGTGGCAGAACGTTGATATTAATAACACATTCATAGCAAAATTGTACATTACGTAATGCTAAAATATCACTAATTACATGGGTCGTCCACTTTTCCACAAACCCCGAGGTCTAGCAATAAACCTTTTTTTCTGGCAAACCCACACAGTAATTGCTTTCGACGGACTCAATCACCAACGCCCACAGCTTGCTGGAGAGTGTTTTTTTAGATCCTGAAAGTATAAGAAATTGTCATGACATATAATCTGTGTGATTATTTAGTGTTCCAAAAATGTCAAATGCAGTTTGCTGCTGCAGCTTACTTTATCATTGTAACAGGCCTAGAATACAAATATATTCATTGCAATATGTTACCAGTTATCTCAACCAAGAAAAACAATATACAAATTAACATTTATAATTAAAAATAAAGTTATTCCAGAAGAAACAGATGCACCCTAATCCTAAACATTAGCTTGGTGGTGAATGGGAACAGTCCTCATAATGAAGTAATGTTATTTACAAATGCAGTGAATGATGACTATGGGCCTTATTTTAACTTAAGAGAAAATGCAGCTAAAAAGTGCAAATTGGCACCTGGACAACCCGTGTTTCAATGCACTGGGTGCAAATGCAGGGAAAATGCTGTTTTTGCATGAAGCACATAAATAACCTCTCAGCTTTATTTTTACACTGAAATTTAGAGTTAAGCTAGAGCGACCCCACCTTTCCAACTCCTAACTCTAAATGAGTCACCAAATCAAAGCACTCGATAGGAGTCAGCTGGCGGGCAGGTGAAATCTCGCTTGTTAAGGTAAAGGAAAGTGAGATGTAGGGGGAGCTAGAGGATCAAATGGGACTTAGCAGCCCGGTATTGGCAGGTTAAGGAGAAGGTGAGATGAGAGCGACCAACCGCATTCTGAGAAAAGCCAGGACACAAGTTTTTCAAAGAGTAGAGGGAAACTGTATTAATTATTTGGAGAACCTCTACACTACCACCTAGGAAAATATTTTCTTAAGGTGCTCCTTCCCCTTTGTACTTTTATCACAGCCCTGACTGAAGACCTGGGAGGGGAGATTTGTGTGTATGAGCAGGAGGACCAATCAAAAGCCACAATCAAGAGACTGTGGCTCACACCGTCACGTCTGCCATTTAAAGGCAGTGAACTAGCACACCTGCAGAGCCCCCAGAAGTTTTCATCACCAACATTTTAGAGTATTAATATTCCCTATTTTGCAATGCATAGAGTAGTGGATGCAGCACTGTAAGCACAAACTCAATCATTGCATAGTTACCACCTGTCCCTAATTTTCACAGAATTTAAAGATTTGTCCCTAACTTTCAGGATTGACAATATACAGAGTGCAATTCTCACTGCATGCTCTTCTTTCCCAGAATTTATAAGTTGGTATTTACTTAAAGGACTATTGAAAATGTAGTGAACATGTCATTATGAGGATTGCTGTGCACTGAAATCCAGGTATACAGAATCACACAACACATAACAGGCTGAGATTAGCCTAATTCACCCTGGAAATGTGAGTTATAATGACTAATACACCCCCTGCTACAGCTTACCTGTATAGAAGCACTTGGCCTGTAACAGTACACCTTTATATGGTGTGTGAACTCCTTAGTGACTTATTGTAACCTTATTAACTTACAGTATGGGATATATTATCCCATATATAATTTGTACACAGTAGACGCAGCGATGATATGGGCTGAATCAATACCTCACCTATAAATAAAACTCACTAATGCACTTTGAGCCTCATTCATGCCTCAGAGAGATCACTAGTTACACTTTGTGTAGATGACAGGAAGAAATTATTATTTTTAAAATGCTGGTTGGTTTAAAAACTAAAAATTTACAAGTTCAACAATCAGACCATTGATATCACTAAACGTCCCTTTAAATAGTAATCCTGCTATTGACTACAGCTGGCGTCTTGCGCCCCCTAGTGGTCAGAGAACATATACATGATGCATGCAGATGACTTGTTTCGTGCCCGCCTCTGATAGTGATAAACAACTGCAGATCTAGACAGAAATATTGTTGCAAAGCTGCTATAGTACAATCAGCATCTCCCTCACTGCTCCCCTCCTACACCTAGATGGATGAGATGTATCTATATTCATGGTACAGTACCAGAGGCGTGTACTATGGAAGGAAGAGGAAGTGATGACAACGGATATGGTGGGGAGAGAGTTTGTGCACTGAATGAATATAGGAATAATATATATATATATATGGCTACATTTTAGTGCATGTGTGTGTCACAGCACGGAATCCAGCTTACAGGTTTGAGTACTATGCATTCATTATTTATCAACGAGTTTAGATGAAGTAATGGCTTCATGTGATAAGCTGCACCACAATTCTTGTGTTTCAGTTCTATGTCGACATAGGATTAAGTACTAAACTATACCTAATAATTGTATTTTTGCTTGTATCAGTCACCAGTTATAATGGTGAAATTACCCTATTATTCTCTACAATTATTTGTAATAAGAAATAAAAGAAGTATACAAAAAAACATGTAAAGTTATTTTTTTTGAAAATTAAATGCATGCTAGTAAGATAATTAATATTGAGATTTAATGTAAGACTATTGTAGTAAAAGCTTTCTGCACAAATCTTCAGACTATTGAAAGTGCTTTGTTAAATTATATATTATTTAAATAGTTATTTAGTTTTGTACCCAATGTACTGAGGTTGTGGTTCATCGTAACTTTAAAAATGCTATAATGCTTAAAAGTCTTTCAACACGATCATTGCCAATTCTGTCTAATATATAACTGAATATTTAAAAATAAATATGACTTCTGATTTTCACATTTTCCTTGAAAGATACTGGAGATGCTGTGTACGTTTATCACTACTGTGACGTCGCGACACGTATTGGGGTGAGACAAGAAGAGTCCTTGAGTAAGAGTGGAAGTGATTGTCACTTTGGCAAATTCTAGGATGATTCAGTCAAAACACTTTTGGAGAGCTGTAGAGATCCAGGAGAAAGCAGGGAGCGGCAGACCACCTGGAACCAAAGCTAGGACCGCAATCATTCCAAAAAAACAATGGTCGATGAGACGACGTGATAACACAAGTGGACACGTAGTGGTCTCTGAGAAGAAGAGGCGAGGTCGGCCACCTTTAACCAAACCTGTAAATCTAGATATGCTAAAAAAAGAAGAGTCTGCAAGAGGAAATGGTACCACAGATGAATCCACGGGGGTCTCGAATAAAAGACAAAGCATGCAAAGAGCTGCAAAGATCCCAAAGACAGAAACGTTAATGATACCGATTAGTTACACCACTGAAGATACAAGAATCCCAGAGAAAAGGAAACGAGGGCGACCACCGATAAACAGAGCTTTAAATGTGGACATACCAAAGACTGAAGAATCGGAGAGAGCGATTGGTAACAGAGATGAAGATACGAAGTTTGTAGAGAAAAGAGGCCGCGGCAGACCCCTCGGAAGTGTTAATAAAAAGATACTGGTAAGATAGACACAGCTGACACACATTAACACCAGTGGGAGTGGAACAGCGTATGGTAACAATGCGGTTAATGTACGGCTTTCATTATATATTACAAGGCTCTGTTTGTCCCCATTACGGTCTAAAAAACATGAGAAGGGAATGCTCTCCAGTCTGGTCAGCCAAGCATGGCCTCGGATGCTCGTCTGAACAGACCAAGATGAGTTTCCTGTTTCTATTGGTTAAATGTTTCCCTAGCAAACCTCTCTTACTGAAACCTCGTCCAAGAGAGGCATGGGTGGATATATAATCAAAAGGCCGGGTGAAAAGAAAAAAAATGTTTACTGAATCTTTCAAAGGATTGTCCACTTTTGGATAAATAGATAATTGCTCTACTATGAGTTGCCTCTTCCCCACCACAACTCTGGCAATCTTCACCATTCCCTGGTAGCGGGTAGAACATGGTGTTTTATAGGACGAGGGGCAGCGTCTTTTGATCACACACACAAAAAAAGTGGGTTTGGGTGATGGAATGGGGTGGCGGGAGAGATGTAGTGAACAGGAGAGAAGCTGTGGCCACCAGTCATGTAACCTATTCTCTAAACATCCCCCTTGCTAGTAGACCTTGGATGGCTTGAGTTGTCACCAGTGGAAACCTCTCTTTCTCCCACCCTGGTCTCCCTGGCCCAAAAGTGGACAAACCCTCTAAGGGAGTTTCACTAAAAGCATGGGAAAACCTAATAATGGAGGAAGGGACATGAGATATGATACTCACCTCTGTTCTAAAGACTCCCATTCTTATTGTTTCCAGGTTCAAAACAAACCATCTACCTCGTTCCAAAGTCTTGATGGCCAGAAAAGAGGACGAGGACGACCCAGAAAAACAGAACTGCTGCTTCTCAATAAGGCACCAAACATGTCAAAGTTTTCGGCGATGACTAAACAAATTGCTGTGAGACTAACAAAAATGAATGAGGACATTGTTACGATGGCTGGAAAGAAGATACACTTGAAAGCGGAAAAAAATACTATTACAGGAGAAAATAAAAAAGTAGAAAGGAAGACAGCAATGATCAAGAAGAAGAAAATTGTGAAGGTGAAGCAGAACTCTGTGGAAAAGAAGAAAATGAAACAGAAGAACATTGTGGTGGAATTAACGGACATCATAAGGGAAAAGAAAAAAGTGAAGAAGGTGAAGTCAACGGAGGTCGCTTCGGTGACCGTGGTGTTGGTAAGATTCAGAAAATACATATCGGAGGAAGGGAAGGATAATACAGGACATTGCAACATGTATGCTGAGTTAGATTAGGCCTATTACATTATATAATGTGTATACATATGCCGTAACTCATGGCAACATATCCTTTTTTAGGATCTACTCTAAGTCAATCTGATGAAAGCCAATGTCTGGTTGAAATGGTTTATTGCTGGTGCGTGTTATCTGCACAGTGTTATTCCTTTGGCATTTAGGGTAGTTTGTAGGTTTGTTTTAATCATTGATAAAAAAAAAAAAAAATCTATATATAAATGCAAACTTTATGTTAAAGTTTGCCATGTACACAGTGAATCAGTATTAAACCTACCAATTCACTATCAAGGTTTACATTTATGGCTGATAATAGTTTTTAAATGTTCATTAACGTTATATTGCCTAATTCATAATAACGGTCTTTAGGAGAAGCGACGAGGGCGCCCAAAGAAACAACCTGCAAGCGCAGAATCTAAAGAGCAGGTTAGTTATTATTGTCCTCTCAATGAACGTCTATGTTTGTGTCTCTTGCTCCTCTGAAGAAAGAGGAGGTAATTTATAAAGATTGCAAAGTCCCTTGGGTTTACACCAGGGGGCCTTGATGGTTCTCCCAGCGAAACTAGGATCAGGGTACACACCTCCTACAGTGCAAAAATATAAACTGAACACCAGTGTCCACCTCCTACGCCTTCAGGACCTCGCTTTACAAATAGATCAACTTTTCAGTTTGTCTCCTATAATAACAACAACAAAAAAAAACCCACACAGTTTTCAAATAAACATTGATTAAATAAGGCTCTTTTGGAAAAAAATAATAATATATATATACATATATATTATTCCTTTTTGGTATGTTGACCACTGCCATTATACTGGAATGACTGGGTTTGCAGCATTGCTGTTCCAGGGGCACTAATATTTAATTACATAGCCCAAGTAGGTCATGACGAGATCCAGCGCTTTTCAGGACAGGCCTGGTAGCCTCTGGGGGTGAGGTACATGTTGTTTTATTAACAAATGCTTCAAATATAGACCCCCACTGCTGCATCAAAGCATATTATGGTATTTTGATTTGATATCAGCATCTTGTATACATTTTGGGATTATTATTATTATTATTTTTTATCCATAACTTGCTTGATGTTTCCTGCCTAATCCCATCCTCTCCATTGTTGACATGTATGTTTGTCACTCTCAGGTCGCCCTACTTTGTCCTAATACCTGGCCTGAGAATTTTAAATATGAAGGATGTCAAGCGGCCAATCAACTCCCTGGTGATTTCTCCTCACACAGAGAACATAACCCCACAGAGATTGGAGTCTGCACTCGCCAAGTAGAGTTATTACAGGTAAATATGTCTACTTATAGTCGGGCTCGGACAACCTGTGGCTCTCCTGGTGTCAGGGCCATCTTAACAACATTATGGGCCCAAAGCAGTGCACCGGGGCCCCTATATATATATATATATATATATATATATATATATATATATATATATATATATATATATATAGAGAGAGAGAGAGATACAGATATAGATATATATAGATAGAGATAGATAGATGTACTTGCTCAGTGACCCTTGAAGGTTTTTTTGCAGGTTTTTTTTTTTTTTTTTTTTGCAGGATTATTTATTCTAATTAAGAGCCCTGCCTATGGGTCCCCCTTGCCCGTGGGGCCCCCGGGCACCTGCCCATCATGCCTAATGGAAAAGCTGGCCCTGCCTGGTGTTGTGAAACTACAAGTCCCAACATACCCTGTCAGCTATCAGCTGGCAAAGCATGCTGGGATTTGTAGTTCTACAATGCCTGGAGAGCCATAGGTCTGTTAATGGATGTATAGGAGAAAAACGATCACCTTCAGGTTATCCCATCCAAATTTAATATAACATTTCTGCACCTGTTAATAACCGTTTAGCCTCCACAATAATTTCCTTTTGTCCTCTGGTATATGCACACACACTAGGGTCCATTTTGTCATAAGCCAATTAGCTTACCAGAATGTTTTTAGTGTGTGGAAGGAAACCTATGCAAACATGTGGAGCAAATATCATCATCATCAGCAGCAGCTATTTATATAGCGCCACTAATTCCGCAGACACACACACAGATCGTGAGAGAGAGAGAGAGAGAGAGACTAAGGTCAATTTAATAGCAGCCAGTTAACCTACCAGTATGTTTTTGGAGTGTGGGAGGAAACCGGAGCACCCGGAGGAAACCCACTCAAACACAGGGAGAACATACACACTCCACACAGATAAGGCCATGGTCAGGAATCGAAATCATGACCCCAGTGCTATACGGCAGAAGTGCTAACCACTAGGCCACTGTGCTCCACACAAATAAAGCTCTAGTTGGAATTGAATCCATGGCCTGGGCACTTTGAGGCAGTAATGCTAACCACTCTACCACAGATGTGACAAAGGGAATCAAATTGCCGATTTAATTTAGGAGTGTAAGGAGACAACGTTTCTGTGTAGCTTTACAGAAGTGGAAGTTGCTCAATCAGTTGATAGGTTCACAGAAGGTCCTTGAAAGGGTGGGGGTTATCAAGCAAGGAATAAAAGAGAATAATCCCCCAGCACACTGCTATGAACTAGTAAAAGAGCCGCTATTTCTACTTGTAAATAAAAATGCAGAATTCTCAGTTTTGCAAATGCATGATAAGCCATGCGCCACTTCACGGAAGTTTTGAAATGTTAAATGTCCTTTAATTTGCTGGTTTTAGTAGCTGTTGTCCAAACTAGATAAAATTAACACTTAATTTAAATACATAATTGCACATCACGAGAGTGATGAGTCAGTTTGCGTGGCGTATCTTGCGTGAAATAGCTCTGTGCATCCACTGAAACGGATCTCATGCCAATGAACGCAATTGCATGCAAATGACACGACTACCAATGACTTGAGAGTTGGGGAGGGAAGGAGCGGACTAACGCAGTCCATGTACATTAAGGGCGTTCTGTGTGGGTGATTCAAGTCCTGGGTTTCTTGTAAGTACGCTGGTTTTTAGCTGTATCTTTTTGCACCCTTTTCATTCAAAAGTTACACATATACGTGCCACTAGCTATCACAGAACAAGTGTATACAACTAAGATAAACTATATAACAGTGTTGTATGTACAGTACACATTGAAAGCGTCTTTATTTAATGTAAACAAAAGTTCTATTTAATATTTATATAAATAATTATACTGATAATAGATGTTATTTTGTTTTATGTTCTAAACAATAGTTTTGTGTTCTGATGTGACCTTATATTGTACATATATGCATGTGCGTATATTGCAGTCTGTTTTGTGTCTTACGTATGGTAAATAACACTTAGGCAGAATGTACTAACACCCAGATTCAAATGAAAACATAGCTTGAGATCCGATTGGATTTGAATACATTTGTAACTATGCACAAGTTCTGTGCTTTTTTTTTCACACGCAACTTATGTGCAAGTTGCACTCAAACATGAATCAGGCTCCAGATGTCTATAATTGTTTAGGCCACTATGCAGGGAGAGGTTTAAAATCTCATATAGTTCTTCCACTGTTTTATGAATTGACCAATTTGCTGGCCGAGATCGGTTCCATATGTACACTTGAGACGGCCCCACCATTTTTGCACTGTTGGTTTCGCTGGGAGAAACATTTTCATTTGTACTTTACTTTCCCAAAGCAAATGTTCTATTGTGGATACTTTTTGTTTTTGTTTTAAGACAAACACAACTTTGTCATTTATGGGCATTATATTGAGAGAGAAAAAATCAAAAAGTTCCCTCAGTTACTTTTACAACATTAAGTCAACTTAACCAAGTAGATTTATTTAACCAAGGACTAAGAGGGGCCGCCCCTGTGGCTATATTATACTGCTTTTATGTTCACACCAGACTCCCGTCATATGCCCCTACAGAATCCACATATTAAATACAAGTTAATTTCCTTTAGATACCCCAAGAAGCCCATTGTCCTAGTGTGGAACCACAAAGCAGTTTGGAGAGCGAGGAAACGGTGAATGAAGAAGTACCAACGTACCAATATTCACAATGGGAGACAAAGCCGGCACATACCCATACAGTATGGACAGCAGACGGTGAGAACTGTATACATGTTCATTCATATAGAAAAAGTAATAATTTCATATTCATACGTGATCTATACGGGGGAAAAACAACTCTCATGGGGTACTGATGCAGGGTGAAGGACTGACTTATTTTAACTTAAGCAAGTTGTAAAGGTAAATCTGAAAACTTATGTGTATTATTTTATTACAGACGGAGTTGAGTCATTGGACAGCAATTCAGTGACGCAGTTTGTTGTGGGGGAACCTACGGCTCCCCAACCTTCTCAGTCTCAGTACTCCAAAGGACCAGTCCCAGAGCAGCTCAACTTCCAGCAAGATCTCCTGCGAGGACTTTCAGATTTCAGGTGCCAGCTGACCAGGGAGTTGGCAGCCACAAGAGGGGAAGTGCGTGATGGGGCCGAGTGTGTTCGATCGGCCATTGCTGGTGTCTCAGCTGAGATTCATCGACTTGGCCTAATCTTGCAGCCTCTGGTCAACGTTATCACTACTGGAAACTTGTTTTGCCGTCCACCGAATTATGCCCCTATGACTTCTATGCTCCATCCTCAGCAGGAGACACCACCTGACGACACCATGGATGTTCCCCAGTCCTCTATGCGTCAGAAAAACCCCTTTGCCAATCGACATGAGGACACCCCCCTTGACCACCTCACCCCTCGCGATACACCCACGGACTGTTCCACAGAGTCTCTGCCTGAAGTTATTTCTCTAGTCAAAACGGAAGACCCTATGGACAATCCCCAGCCTTGTACATATCAGGCACAATCCATTGTCTCTCTACAAGTGGACACATCGATCGCACAACCTTTGCTTCTTCCCCATCATGATATACCCAGTGTATTCTCCATGAGGTCTTCCCGTAAGGTTACTACTTCAGTCATTCCTGATTTTTGTATGAACATTCCTCATGTAAATTCTCTTGACTCTCGACAAGAGGATTGTTCTTCTACACATTCTGCCCTTCTCTCCGATCACAAAGCCCCCACTGCCGACTCTCTGAGGCCTCCACCTCCGGTTTCTACTTCAGCCAACCATGATGATTTCATGGACAACTCTCCTCAAAGGCATTCACCTCCGATAATCTCTGTACTCCACTATGATAATGATAAATCCTCTGCGTGCTCCCTGGGGTCGCCTGATGAGGATTCGTCTCCAGCAAAGCCTATAGTCTGCCGTAGTCAAAACCCGTTCCCAATTAATTCTCAGGAGCACCCTGAAATGGGAACAAACTCTGTCCATCGTCCATGTATGTCACCTACTCACTCTCATGGCAGTTCTCAGGTAGACATTGACCGAGTGCTGGATTGCTCATCAATAGAAAGTAACACAGTACTTTGCCAGACACAAGATGTATCTGCACCAAATTTAACAACACCCCCTGTCACTGTGCCAGACCCCTCTACCGACAACTCGCCGTTGACGGCACTAGACCAAGCTGTGAACTTGGAAGGAATTTGTTTGAAAGATACTTTATCCAAGTCATCAGCAGAGTTTTCGGAGATGCCGCACACAACAGAGGTGTGTACCTTTCCACAGTCTGTGTGTTCACAGCCGAAAATGTTACCAGAATCTGTTTTCACATCACAAACTCCCCCCACATCACCACTCGCAAGTACAACGTTGTTGCAGATGGATGGAGAGGTTTCACCAATGTTACAAAGTGTCGCTGACTGACCTAATCTTCCCTAATGTTATAAGGAGATTAAGGAAGTTTTTCGTGGTCCTACTACTTTTTTGTTTTTAGTGGAGACCATTCAATTGAGCCTCATAGTTTTCCAGGACCGTTTCCATTTGCTTAGACCATATTTGTTTGTTTGATTAGTTGTTTCGTCAGTATCCTTTACATTTTTGGAATGTTTCCACCCCTGGGACATGTTATCACCGTCTGTGGTTCCCTTCTTCCAGCCAATAAAAGCCTATGTCTGTGACCTCTGATGGGGCAGTTATGTTCAGGTTCTGGTGTTGCTCTAAACACCCATCTGGGTTGCAAAGCTTTTACAGTTGTTTTAATAAATATGTCCTGTTAATTCTTCAATTGCCTTGTTTTAACTAGGAACTTGTGAAGTACTAAAACTTCTGTTCAGCCTATAAATTGTAATTGCAGCTTGCGGCTAAAGGATGTTGTATGGTTTCCTCAAATTACATCTGTAGCATTGCTAACTATTGGTTCACCCACAAAATAACGGTGTCCACTGTGTGTAAGTGACATTAGTAACTGGAAAGGTCTCCAAACAGACGTGACCGTGGTAATCCCGAAGGCTTGTCATGTGTAAAGGCCTCAGGCCAGACTCGTTGGCCACGACAACATGCAGGGCTGACATCTCAGCAGAGACACTGCTTGGTCTCAGCCCATGTGGGCTCTAATGCATCTGACCATATGGCGGGCCCTGGATTGGTGGACAAGCTAATACGGAGACAGGCCCAAGCTAGGCTGTATATAGCGGCAGTCTAAGATTCCTCCTGTAACCAGATGTAGGCTCTCCCAGCTACTGCCTATCTCATTGCTGCCAGTGCAGTCCTATAGAACACAAGCAGGTCAGTCCCTGCCATCCCTCTGTATGACACTTCACTCCCCACCCAATCTTCCCTCAGTGGATCATTGAGCTTTTACCATATAAAATTAATATATTCTTGTCAGTGGTGAGTAATGCATGTGGCAGAACGTGATTGTGAGGGAAGATATTTTCCTACAGCTCACTTCCTTCCTGTAATCCGATTAAGGGACACTGCTTTTAGTCTCTTAACCACACTGAGCCACAAATGTCTGAGCATAGGACAGTAGCTTACACTCAGCTGCCTAACAAATGTAAATACAATGTGAAATATCTCTAGTTCTGTCAAGGCATGAGAACGTTTACCTATACATGCAACTCCTGTATCTAAGGCAACATGTATTTTGGTTTATTGGTTTTCAAGCTTTCATTTACAGTATTTAAGACTTTTTTCCCCCTAGGTTGTTTCCATAGAACTCCTTTGTGCTAATGTGTCTCTGTGTATTTGGCTCAAATTTGCATGATCATCATCACCATTTATTTATATAGCGCCACTAATTCTATACAGAGAACTCACTCACATCAGTCCCTGCCCTATTGGGGCTTACAGTCTAAATTCCCTAACATACACACACACACAGACTAGGGTCAATTTGTTAGCAGCCAATTAACCTACCAGTATGTTTTTGGAGTGTGGGAAGAAACCGGAGCACCTGGAGGAAACCCACGCAAACACGGGAAGAACATACAAACTCCTCACAGATAAGGCCATGGTTGGAAATTGAACTCATTACCCCAGTACTGTGAGGCAGAAGTGCTAACTACTAAGCCACCGTGCTGCCCGTGATGTTTCCTCTCCGGCCCATAAAATGGCTGCTACCACTGTGTGCAGGTGATGAGGACATTTTAACATAATCTTCTTGTTTGGGTCATAAGTTCCTCAGACTGTCAGTAAATTACACTGCACTAAATCAATAACAATAACCAAAACTATATTTCATTGAAATAAATTATTTTCTTCATCCACCTGGGTGGATCAGACTCGGTGAGGGTATTAAGTACCACTCTCAGGAGGTTATGTTCAGGCCCTACATGTAGTAGTACCAGACCAGCTGCCTTACACTTTTTTTGTTGTTATTTTAAATATGGTGTAATTTGTGCTCTAAAATATCTTGTTTGTTTTTTGGTTTTTTTACACAACTGTTTCTTGAATAATGTTTTTTGTACAGAATAGATCCCATCTGTGTAACATGTGAGCAAGAACTAATCTTGAGGTGTAACAGCAGAAATAATGAGGTGACATATGGGCCGTGAGCTGCTAATCTGCTGCATGCTGACTCCGTGTGTGTCTCGTCCTCAGATTAGGAGACGTCTCCTCTGATAACAGAATCTGATCTCTCCCCCCTCCTGAATCTCTCTCCAATGGTGTTTCCATCTCTTTCTACTGTCCAAACCTCATCCCCTAATCTGGTTCCAGCTATTCTCCCATTGGCTTCTCTTTATTGGTGTCTACATTCGTGATGTGTCTCTTCTTGCCTTTAGCATCTATTTGGGTTTGATGCCCTTCATAATTGTCCCCCTCTCCTTACCTCAGCCTTCCCCTCATTTCTCTTTTATATCCCTCTTATATTTTCCTGCCGCCTCCTTTCTGGGCTTGTGTAATGGACACCAGTAGCAGTGACACAGAAGACCCCTCCACGCCCCTCCTGGGTACACCTCTAGCTGATGATGATGATGATCACGAGGGAGATCCTTTTGAAGTCCTTGCAAGGGTGACACCCTCACCAGACACTGTCCCCTGGGAGCAACGCAGCACCACAATGAAGGTTGTCCATGTGGCTGACCGAGTTTTTCTCTCCTTCCTTGGCCTCTTCTTTCTGGTTTTGATGGGGGAGGTGTTATACATTGTGTACCGCACTGTGCCGTGGGAGATGATATTCCGGGCACTGATAGATCGTCTTCTAATGCAGGAGGAAGGAGAAGAGGATCTGGACCTCTGAGGTGAGAGGAGACTAACAGCTGAAGTGGAACCTGCTAAAAATGACAATGGAATACGATATATATCATTTCTTTCTATTTGTGCTGACGCAAATAATATAAGGGAAGACGACTAAACTTGACTATCTAGAGGAAGTAAAAGTCCCGTCCCCCCCAAGAAAAATAGTTTACATATTGATATATTTGGTACAATATATATTCCTTCTTTTTTTTTTGCATCAATATTTTTATTAAGTTTTTCCAAAGGTATATGGGGTACAGAAAAAAAAAAGAGGAGGGGATAGGAAATACAGACATAAGGAAGAACACATAGGAAATCCCAGCGCAGGGGGAGAAGGATCACTAAATTAAAATAAGGCACACAGTATTAACAGTATACATTTTAAAATAGAAAAATGTAGCACAATATATATTTCTAAGTAAGTTATTAGGACATTGAAAGTCACTGAAGTGTTCCATGACTCTTCCAAGCCATGTACTTTTATGAATTTCAAATATAATGTACAGTAACTAAAATGATGACATCACAAACAAGTCGGATTATGAAGAGTTATTGACCCTGCCATCTTCCCTGTCGGTGAGACAGGAGCTTCATGTGCATGCTCCTTGCTGTTGAGAACTGCTGCTCCTCCACTATCTACCTCTAAATCTACGTCTCCCCGTTATTCTGTTCCCCTCCTCGTATCATGGGGCTGCCCCTGTCACATGCAGCCCTGTCCTCACTTACGGAATCACTGAACGGACTCCCAACAGCGCCACTCTTTTCTGACGCAATATATTCTTAACTTTTTGTAAAAGTTATGCCACAGTCCCCCAATAAGCCATGCCTCTCTTTTTGGTGCTACTTTTCTACTCATGAGATCCATACTTAAGGTAGATCAGAGATTTGGGTGATGTGTGGAAGGAACATTAGGCTCTAGCACGCTCAAGAAAAGCAGATAGAACATGGGTAATGTACTACATAAGCATAATAAGTGAGTGTGGTGGAAGCTGATTCCCAGATCAGAGCAAGATGGAACCATTGATTGACAAAGAAATTAGATAGTAACAGAGCTAGAGCAATGAAAGAAGATGGATTAGCCATACTGACGATCAATTACTTGCCCTTGAGCTTGCAATCTACTGCTCAGTAATGTTTGTTCAGTCCCATTTTAGCAATACAGCTGCTGAATATGGATATTGTGACGCAATTCCCTTCATATTAACCCATTATGTGTTTGCAGCAAATTGTCCTGGAAACAAGGCTCAGGAGAGCGATAACACAGGAAGTACAAGTGAAGGTGGCCTGAACTTCCTACATCTTCAATGACTATTACATTATACCGTCTGGCAACCAGGAATGTTCATAAGAATCTGATACTGAACCTATACATATATTTATATGTTCTGTAAATAATACTCGAAATGTTGTTTCAAACTGATAAATGGCAAAAACTTTGTATAATATTATTACGAATATTTATGTGGATCATTTAAGTGTACATAAAGAATGCACATTTGATAAATCTAACATTAATAGTAGCTTAAGTACAATCTGAATTGCAATGTACATAAATATCCGTCTTGAGAAAATCAGCTATATCACTGTAGTCCTCCTATTATTCATGTGCTGTTAAATATTAGATGTTATATGTTGCTCTACTAGGTAAAATGCACAAAAGCTGCAACGGTAGAAACAACTTTGAAGGGAAACGCGTACAGGGAATACATATTTGGACATTCGTATAATATTCTGTTCTGCTGTCAGACAGTAGTAACGAAATTCTAATTTGTTCTGTTCCTAAAGGCAAAAAGATAACTAAACCCAGTATTTAATATATGTTAAAGCAATTGTATGGATTAATACACATGA
This sequence comes from Mixophyes fleayi, assembly GCF_038048845.1. NCBI lineage: Eukaryota > Metazoa > Chordata > Amphibia > Anura > Limnodynastidae > Mixophyes > Mixophyes fleayi. Next base: position 12,275,121 of record NC_134410.1, read on the forward strand.
TTTAACCAAAGTGTTTAAAAAGGTTTATTTAGCAGGTGAATCACTGGAGTGGAGAGTTGAGTGCACAGAAGCCTAAAGCATCATAGATTTGTGAAACTGGCTTGCAGTCTCCCAAGTAATAGAAAATTGCTTGATTAAAATGCAGTGCCATGAGCAGAGATCTGGAAATTAATCGCTTAAAGAAAAAGTAAGCAAGCATGCTCTGCTTTGCTATTTGAGCCTTTTGACCCATCTTGGCAGCCTTCAATAATAATTGAGTGTAAGCATTGGGATGTGGGGGGAGGAAATACTCTTTACTTTAAACAAAGTTGCTGTGGAAAGTCTGATTAAGACTAAACAGTGCATCTCAACCCAATGCTTTTACTTGTCCGGTATATAACGGTATACCATTTTTTAAGTGCTAAGTAAAATGTTGTCACACTATAAATACTGGAAAATAATAATAAACAGCTTAATATTTTAAGACTTAGGTGTGAACAGACCTTGTGTCCCAAAATCATTTCCTCAAATGGGTAATTGCTGATTGGTTGCTCTGGCTTTCTGCATATTAATAAAAAATGTCCATGCTCCCATCAATGCAAGGATAAGATTTAGGGCTGGATTTACTAAGCTGCGGGTTTGAAAAAGTGGGGATGTTGCCTATAGCAACCAATCAGATTCTAGCTGTCATTTTGTAGAAGGTACTAAATAAATGAAAGCTAGAATCTGATTGGTTGCTCTAGGCAACATCCCCACTTTTTCAAACCCGCAGCTTAGTAAATCTAGCATTTAATGTCACTAGTTGGAAATTTAAAAATATATATTTTTTTCTTTGAAGAGATAATGAGGGATATATACTAACATTGCCTACATGCAAAAGCTGCAGAATAGTCTTTTGTGATGTTACACACCTACATTTGTCAAAACGCACCTGTTTATACAGTTTAAGTGCATAGGTTTGTGGGCCTAAATGGTGTTTGGGGGGCTGCTAAAAGTTTGCACAGTCCCATGGGAGTAGTTGGACAGATTGGGGGCCTTCCTTCCTAAGTCAGGATTAAAGGTATGAGTCTGTATAGTTTTGCATTATGGAAAAACAAGATTTCATTTTGCAGGACTATTTAAGTGAGATTGAGGGTTGGGTAAGGCACATTTAGGGAGGAATTTCCAGTGCTAGAAGTAGGCACAAAGCCTTTCCCTTCCAGCTGGTAAGATGCGCTGAAAATCCAGCCTTGTTCCAATACTTATATTGCACCTTCCAGCACTTTTGTGCCAAAGTACGTTTCTGTGTTCACTTTGACCATTGTAATAAAATCTTTCAAACACACAAAACTGACACATGTAATAAAGAGATATAAACTATACATTTGGATAAATAATTTAAATAAATGAAGGATGTAATCCTGAACTGTAAATAGGTTGGACTTCATAATGGTAATTTTACTGATCCCAGCATACACAGACCTGCCAGCGTGGGCACAGACTGATTTACGGGGTGGTCTCCAAAGAACAGGAAGTGGGTGTACAGAAATAACTACTTCTTGTTTGTTTCAGGCACACAGCTGTCTGTGAACTTCATAGTCAAGAGAATAGGAGGTTCACAAGGGAATGTGTCAACACCACTGTATGCTTGAAAGATGCCCTAGTATGTCAGGTGTATAAAGCTAGACCCATGGAGCCTTTTGTAGACACACTGGATTGGGCCAACACTGCACCCCAGGCAGGGGGCAGAATCGCCAGCTCCCCCCCTTTGCCGAAGTTTGCACTTGTGCAGAGTGTCCCTCCCCCATACCCCCTTAATCTTATTCCTGCTCTGCTCAGAGCGGGGACTCAAAATATAACAGGGCCCTGACCCCAGGTGATTAGTATTCTGTATTATACCATAATTTATTGGATTCCAACCAAAACGAAATAATCAGTTTTTAATGTAAATATCTTTTAATTGTGGTATATTACTTGAAGGACTGGAGCCGAGAGACTGCTTTGTAGGAAACCCATGCAAATACGGGGAGAACATACAAACTTCACGGTTGGAAATGTAACCACGACCTCAGCTCTGTCAGGCAGCAATGCTAACCACAGTGCTCATATGATCATATGATTACTTTGCACACTTTCATACAATAGGTCAGAGTTTTTTCAGAACAAGTGCAATCTGCGTGCATGGGGGACAATTAGAAAAACGATATGTTAAGAGGTTTTTTGTTTTTTTTTATCAATGTTGAACTTTTTTCATTACTGTTCAATAGATTTAGTTTTTAAAATGTTACCTGTGCTACAGATTTAATAAATATTCTCACAGATGTTTAATTGATTCAGTGTGTTAGTAGATAACCTCCCATGTCTTGTGGCTTTGTGCTTAAATTACCACTGGAATGATAAATGCCATCACTACAGGTTGTCTGAGATGATTTATAGCAACTTGTTTAATATACTTAAACTGTTATATGACTAAGAATAATATAGGTGCATCAACAAAATGTTCTCTTTCATTAGTGTCAGTTGTACATCTCTAACATATGTGAGGCAGGAATCACTATAGGCCTCACTGCATTGGAAGAATTTATAATGTGTGGACATATTTAGAGTTGACAGGGAGTGTCAACTCTAAATTGCAGTGAATGTCCAGTATCTGTCTGATACATAACAAAGCAGGCAGTATTCCCTGAATGCAAAAAAATAATAATTAATGCAGTGCAACATAGCTTGTCTATAGGCAAATTTGCTCCTTTTTGCTTTGCTCCAAACACTAGGGGGTATATTTATTAAACTGCGGGTTTCAAAAAGTGGAGATGTTGCCTATAGGAACCAATCAGATTCTAGCTGTTATTTTGTAGAATGTGCTAAATAAATTAGAACTAGAATCCGATTGGTTGTTATAGGCAACATCTCCACTTTTTCAAACCCAGTTTAATAAATACACTCCAATATAAGGCCCTAGGAATGTGGTGATAAGGACTTGAGCTTGATACCGCTTTGTGTTTTGACAACCTACCAACAGGCCTGATACTTCAATAATAATTCCATACCACTTGTCGATAGTCCTAAATTTCCTGGGATTTTATACATTGTCTTGGGAGATATCCCATCTTTACAGCATCCCCTCCTCCCTCTCTCTTTTTATCTGTCTCTTTCTGCAGGACAAAGGAAAACAACTGAGAGATGGAGAAAAAGGTACGATGGGCATTGAGTATAAAGGGGGCACTATATAAGAATGATGGGCACTTCTGGTATAAAAAGTAGGTACTGCTAGCATAAAAGTGGCCACTGCAGATTATAATAGCCGATGGCCATTGCAGACACAGCAGGTCTGATTCATTAAGGAGAGCAAAGAAACAAAGGAATATATTTGATCCTAGGCAAAACCATGTTATAATACAAGTTTATTACTTTGTAAATAAGATAACTACTGGTTGTTTTTCATGCATCACACAAATACTTGATAGCTTTATTTTTACGCTGAATTTTAAAGGTGATCTAGGACATGCCCAACCCCAACTATAAATCTGTCCCCCTATTTTAAATTTACCTCCCACTCCAATGCAACATGATTTCGCCAAGGTGCAAAGTTACTCATTTTTTTTGTTGCTTACCTTCCTTAATGAATCAGGCCCAACAAGTTTGTAATAATGTTAAGCACTGTTGGTATAATGGTTTCTACTAAAGCCAATAATGGTGGACACTTGGACACTAAAGAATTAACATCTCAAAATTAACATCTCTAAAACCGAACTCTTTGTCTTTCCTCCCCCTAGACTCCCCTCCCACCACAACCTCACTATCGTTGTTAATAACACCACCATCTCCTCTGTCAACCAACTCTGCCTGGGTGTCACCCTCGACTCCTCTCTCTCTTTTGCCCCCCATGTCCAATCCCTTGCTCAAGCCTGTCGCTTCCAACTGCGCAACATCGCCCGCATCCGACCCTTCCTCTCACAAGACGCCACCAAAATCATCATCCACGCACTCATCATCTCCCGCCTTGACTACTGCAACCTTCTCCTCACTGGCCTCCCCCTCTCACATCTCGCCCCCCTCCGCTCTGTACTCAATACAGCTGCTAGACTCATCTTTCTCTCACACCGCTCCTCCTCTGCCATGCCTTACACTGGCTCCCCATCCCCTACAGAATCCTCTTCAAACTCCTTATCACCACTTACAAGGCTCTCTCCCAGTCTACTGCTCCCTATATCTCCAACCTCCTCACCATTCCCACTCCTGCCCGGTCCCTGCGCTCTGCTAATGACTGTCGCCTCTCCTCCACTCTAATTACCACTTCCCACTCCAGAATCCAAGACTTCGCCCGAGCTGCCCCCCTGCACTGGAATGACCTCCCTCGTTCCACCCATCTCGCTCCCAATCTGTGCTCCTTCAAACGAGCACTTAAAACTCACCTGTTCCTCAAAGCTTATCAACCATCCACTTAACCCATCTACTCTGCTCGCTATTCCCTCTCTCCCCTGGCCCCTTCTTCTCTCCCCATCACCAGCTCCCTCTCGTGTCTGATTTGTCCACCCTCCCTTAGGATGTAAGCTCTTATGAGCAGGGCTCCTCTTCCCTCGTGTCTCCATACCTATTCTTCTGCTCTGTCCTTACTCCATATGGCTGTCCCGGAGTTACTGAAGCATTGGTACTTTGTGTTTATCGTTCTGTACTGTTTAACCCTGTATGGTCTACTGTTTGTACTATGAACAGCGCTGCGGAAACCTTGTGGCGCCTAACAAATAAATGATAATAATAATAATGATAATAATAATAATAATAATATTAGAGGGTAACATGGAGAAGTGAGCAGCATCGTGAATAGTTGTACCCCGGCTCTTTGTATGAGCATGCTGGCCAAGGTCAGTTGTGGAAGACGTCATTCGTGCAGGACCACACTTTCTGGAAGGCCAGATTCACACAGTTAAAACTCCCACACTCCTATCAATCAACTAGCAGAAAGGGCAGAGGTGCCTCTAGATATTCTGCTGCCCAAGCTGGTGTCTTTCTCATCTCTTATACAACCAGAAACAGTTGTATATAAGTTGTGTGCTCTACGAAAGACAGACAATTTTGAGTGGATCATTGGACCATACTAGCCTTATTTTCCTAACTTTCTTCTGGGAGATTTGGAGCAAAGGTAGGAAAAACACCACTCATCTTGTTACACCCCTAGTGGTAGGGGCGTTTAATGCAATTGAGTCATCACTCGCTGCCACTAACCGTTTACAGCGGTGGGTAGGGCATGGTGACTATTTACATCACCCACCTTGTGGCAAGTAAGCGCTTCTGGGAAAGTAGCTTGCTCTCTTGGGGATGTGTAAGGTCTCCTCCAAATTTGGGGGTCTCCTAGACATTCTGGTAGAGTAGGAAGCTGCGCATCAGATCTACAAACACCATTAATTTGTATATAGAAAATTGGTATTTTTCAGGTATTTGCCTTCATGTTGCTGCCTGACACAGCTGCTCCAGGTTAGTCCACTATAGACACATTCCTGGCAGAGGGCATCCCTGGAAACTGTGCCCCAATGGTGGCCACTAGGTCATACCTAAAGATACCGGTCAACGTTGTAATAGCAACATAAATCAGAATATATGCAAATGTCACATATACTTAGTTTAGAGGCACAAACATGGAGGATCTCACAGCTGGCAGGAACTGTAAATAATAGAATTATGAGCAATGACTGTGATAAGGAACACATGCAGAGTCTGTGGTGCTCACTAACACCAGGCAGGCTGCAGCCTGTGTGACGGGGGATACATATAATATACTGCAGGAGGTGACAGGACATGCTGGGCTCCTTAGTGCACCCTGCACGGTGTCTATACCGCCTGTGACATCTCTTTGTTCAGCTGTACGGAAAGCAGACATAAGACTGTACGGAAAGCAGAGACTGGAGGGTGACGGCTACTTCCGCCTATTCTCTTATCGCGAGAGTCTGAGCCGGATTGTGCTCTGCCACGTCTGAGTCCTCGCCGGGTCCTGTGCAGGTGAGATCGGGCTGCGGCTCCGGGTCCAGTCACTGGACCACAGTACATATATAATGAGGGCCGTATATTGCCATTTAGACTGAAGAGCCTAATACTTCTGTATAATAGGGGGTCAGGCAGTCTAATAGTGGGGGTGTAATGGGGGATGAGACAGTCCAATAATGGGGTGTAATAGGGGGTCAGGCAGTCTAATAATGGGGGAGGAGACAGTCCAATAACGGGGTGTAATGTGGGGGTGAGCAGGCAGTCTCATAGTGGGGGTGTAATGGGGGTCAGGCAGTTTAATAGTGAGGTGTAATGGGGGAGGAGACAGTCCAATAATGGGGTGTAATGTGGGGGGAGCAGGCAGTCTAATAATGGGGTGTAATGTGGGGGGGGGGGAGCAGGCAGTCTCATAGTGGGGGTGTAATGGGGGTCAGGCAGTTTAATAGTGAGGTGTAATGGGGGAGGAGACAGTCTAATAATGGGGTGTAATGTGGGGAGAGCAGGCAGTCTCATAGTGGGGGTGTAATGGGGGTCAGGCAGTTTAATAGTGAGGTGTAATGGGGGAGGAGACAGTCCAATAATGGGGTGTAATGTGGGGGGAGCAGGCAGTCTCATAGTGGGGGTGTAATGGGGGAGCAGGCAGTTTAATAGTGAGGTGTAATAGGGAGGAGAAAGTCCAATAATGGGGTGAAATAGGGGGTCAGGCAGTCTAATAATGGGGTGTAATGTGGGGGGGAGCAGGCAGTCTCATAGTGGGGGTGTAATGTGGGGGTGAGCAGGCAGTCTCATAGTGGGGGTGTAACAGGGAGCAGTGTAGTAGTGATCCAGGTCTACCCTGCACCCATCCTCTGCTCCCTTCCCATAAGGGTATCACTGGTGGTGTCATCACATTAATTTTGTCTTTCAGGTGAGATGGATTGTGTAGGTCAGAAAAGACGTTTGGCATGCGCCATATTATTGGGACTGGTGGTGCTAAATTTCTTAATGAGTGCTGCATTTGCACAGAATTCCCACCATGGGCACAGCCATGAAGGCCACCATGGGCACAGCCATGAAGGCCACCATGGGCACAGCCATGAAGGCCACCATGGGCACAGCCATGAAGGCCACCATGGACACAGCCATGAAGGCCACCATGGACACAGCCACGGTCATGATGATCTCCACCATGGACACAGCCACGGTCACCATGGACACAGCCATGACGATCTCCACCATGGACACAGCCACGAAGGTCACCATGGACACAGTCATGGAGCCAGTCAGGAGGATATTAATGAATTTCAGAACCGTTGGAAGCTGGGAGATGCACCATCTCGTGGTGCTGCAGAGGAACGCATCAAAAGAGAGGTCACAAAAGATTCTCCACCAACTTCTCATGGGGCAAGGGAGAAGATGGAGCCAGTAACACTGTGGACATATGTGAGCAAGCATTGATTATATACAAGCATATTAACAATTATACAATGTTTAGCTTCTACAGCTACTTTAATGTGCTACAATGTTTCCTCTAACTACTCGGCCCATATTCCTGATCTCTCAGCCTGTGTCTCGGGTGTTTTGTATTATACAACCATGCATATCTTGCAGCACCTTTTTTTATTTAATTTTTTAAACTTCACCCCAGTGTTGTTCATCCTTAAATACTTTTGAACATATGGTTGAGATCTCAGTCCCATATGTTTTATTTCCCACTCACGGTATCTGTTTCCCGCTATCTACCATAAATTGTATTTGACGTACCTGCCATCTGGCGTCTTCTCATGTCTTGTTTGTTGCACAGTTATCTAATGTACTTTTCCAGTGGACACAAACGTTCCCTAACAATCTGTTTTTCCCGCAGGCTATCTGTGCCACGCTCCTGATCTCCGCTGCTCCCTTCTTCATCCTCTTCCTGATTCCAGTGCAGTCCAACAGTAGCCAACATCAGTCCTTGCTCAAACTGCTCCTGAGTTTTGCTTCAGGGGGGCTGCTGGGAGATGCCTTCTTACACCTTATCCCCCATGCCCTGGGTATGACACATTTATTCCTCCGAACTGTGTGCAGTCACATAGCATTGTTATCCATTCATATCCGTCTCTTTCCCCAGAGCCGCACTCTCACCACCAGGCTGCAGAGGAAACTCATGAATCGCACGGTCACGGACACTCTCACGGTGAGGGCTCACAGTTGTCCTAAAAAGTGGATGGTGATGAGTTCACAGTAAACAGAATTGATGTACAGCATCTTGACATTTTAGGCAGCACGGTGGCTTAGTGGTTAGTACTTCTGCCTAACAGCACTGGGGTGATGGGTTCGATTCCCGACCATGGCCTTATCTGTGTAGAGTTTGTATGTTCTCCCTGTGTTTGCGTGGGTTACCTCCTTGTGCTCCGGTTTCCTCCCACACTCCAAAAACATACTGGTAGCTTAATTGGCTGCTAACAAATTGTCCTTAGTCTCTTGGTTTGTGTGTTTCTATGTTAGAGAATTTAGACTGTAAGCTCCATTGGGGCAGGGGCTGATGTGAGTGAGTTCTCTGTACAGTGCTGCGGAATTAGTGGCGCTATATAAATAAATAGATAATGATTTTAGTTGTTTGGTGTTTTATACCTTGAAGATAAGCCCATGTTTTCTACACATTAGGGGCATTAGGAAAAACATTTCTTGGTGAAGCCAAGAGAAATTTGTTGAATTATTAGTTTTGTGCAGACCAGATATTCTTTTGGAAGAATATTAGAGTAAAAAAAAAAAAAAAAAAGGGTTCACAATCTTGCTTTTTTATTTTGGTGATTCACAACTGGTCTCCTTTGCCAGCATTAATAGATCCAGTGTAACCTGAATCGCAGCATCTATGACTAGCTGAAGTCATAGATGCTGCGATTCTGACATGGTAAATTGGATGCGGTGTAACTGCTTGGCACTCAATTGGAGCAGACAAAGCACTTTGGTAGAATGGGGCCTATTAGTGTGGATTGCATATAGTTTGGCAGTTATTTTCTGACCCATTTACCAACTTGCCCATCAATTATCATATCAATTTCAATATTCTCAAACGTAGTTGAGGTTTTATATTGGGCGATGATATTGGGCCATCATTTGAATGCATTTCTTTTCATCATGCATATTTGTACATGTATTTACGTGGTGTGAGTTGCCATGTTGGGTACAGACTAGCTTTGCAATGTTTTGTTCATTTTAATTGTCCAGAATTCTCTCCTGCTGCACTTTCAGATCACAGTCACTCGCATACGATGTCTGTCGGCCTCTGGGTTCTCGCAGGAATAATCGCTTTCCTCGTGGTCGAAAAGTTTGTCCGTCACTTGAAGGGGGAGGCAGGCCACGGACACAGCCATGGTAAGCCTATTTCATGCTGAGCTTATTCTGCTGGGATAGGAAGTGGTTATACTAGGACCATTCTCATTCTTGGTCACCCAGCGGGGTTAGATACTTGCATGATATGTAGCTGTGTGTGCAAACAAAGCAAAAGACTTTGCAGGTGTGTGATCTGTATTCTTTATCGTAGCCTCTGCAGAAAACACCGCAAATGTTTCAAAGGAAAAAGAGCACGACGATGTGAAGGGGGAAGTCAGACAGAGGAAAAAAGAAAATAACGCTACACAGACCAGCAAGGCTGGAAAAGAGAAGTTGCCCCGATCAGGTTACATGAGAATAGAGAATATTCCTTATTCTTAAATCCTACTCATGCTTCCATCCTTGAACTGTTGACTCTCTCTCCCACACAGACATGACCGTCTCCGGCTACCTGAACCTGGCTGCTGACTTCACCCATAACTTCACCGACGGTTTAGCCATCGGAGCCTCTTTCTTGGTCAGCAGCAGTGTCGGCATTGTCACCACAATCACCATTCTCCTGCACGAAGTGCCCCACGAGATCGGGGACTTTGCTATTCTGGTGCAAAGCGGCTGCACCAAGAAAAAGGTCTGTGACCACAAGCCTCTACCAGATCTGCATTTTATATTTATTTATTTTTTGTTTAGATTATTGAATTTGGTAAGCCATAAAAAACTCAAGTGTGAAGCCAAGGATTTGCCTTATTATTTAGATGTTTGCTGGTCATTACCTGGATTTGCAAGTTCAAATGGTTGTATGTAGTGAGCTGGTATTTATATGCTGGGAGAAGTTACTGATGGAGCTGATAGAAGCACTGAAAGTAAAAACCCCCATCTATTAACATGAATGTCAACTCTCCTATTTTCTTTTAGTTTGGAAAACAATTGTAGCGAATGTTACTGACAAATGTCCACCTCCAGAAAGAACAATTGTAATTATTAGGCAGGGGGGAGGGGGGGGCGGTGGCAGGCGTTTTGGGGATTGTCTTTTGTACAAATAAAAAAAAATTCCATCTCTCTCTTCTGGTTTTGATGGCGTTTAAGAAGTTAATAATATTCCAGCGTTCCTCCCAATCCAATGGGTCCCCTGATGTCTGTAAGATTTTCCGTTACATTTTAAAGATTGGCCTTACGTGTCCACTTTGTTTTTTTTTATTTACAAAAAAAAAAAAAAAAAATTGTTTTGGAACTTGCCACACATAGGCATGGAAAAAGAGGACCAGCAATTTACACGCACCTTTATTTCCTTCATCAATTAATGAGTGCATTTTCTGAAATCGTCTCCAATGTCATAGCTTTGTCTTTTGGGTCGAGATCCTCTTAAAATATGTAATAGCGGCAGTGGTCGAAGTGGAAATTTAGAAGTGGTGGTTTTGAACATTTAAGTGAATGGAATTTAATAGTTTCACGTCAGTAGAATCACGACAGTAGAAGTGACATACCGCCATATACCAGCCCACTGCATACCAACATTCTAAACTATATTATGAAAACCAAGCATTCCAACGTATGTCTTCTGCCACAATTATCTAATGACAATCATTGATCTCAAATAGGTGATATTACACATACATAACATACAGTAAAAGCATTTGTCTGATATTTATTGGCTTTACTAACGGCTGTCTATTTCAGGCGATGATGCTCCAGCTCAGCACAGCTCTAGGAGCTCTGGCGGGCACTGCCTGCTCTCTGCTGGCTGAAGGAATCGGTGAAGCGGCTACTCTGTGGATTCTGCCATTTACTGCTGGTGGCTTCATCTACATCGCAACAGTCTCCGTCATCCCTGAGCTGCTTAAAGACTCTCGTCCCTCTCAGTCAGTCCTGGAGACGTTCGGGCTGCTCCTGGGAGTTGCCATGATGGTTCTTATTGCACAGTTTGAGTAGAAAGTCTGTGATGTTATCAAGCAAAGGGGCTTGTGCCGAGATACAATCTTCAGCTGGTGTAGGGGTAAACTACTGCGTTATTTCTGGATGTCGGTGGCAGTAGTGGTCTCATTGGACAGTGCTGACATAATAGCCTTATGTCACTCTCGACATGCAGTGATGTTATAATGTGGTATCATCGTCCACTACACTTCTCTTCGTACAATGAATATACTTTTTCTGGACCAAACTGTAACCCAATCATGAAGTGCAGATTTCTCTCCATCTGAGCTGTCCTGTCTCACTCATCCATGTCACAGTCCGGAACAATTCTCACCTTTTTTTTTTTGCACAATTCTCCATTCCATTAATACACATACAGTTAACTAGCATATATAGTTAAATAAACATATATTTTAGCTGGTGTTGGATCAGAATCCCTGTCCATTTAATTAGAAAAAAAAGTAGTTATTTAAATTCCTGTGGTTAATGTGTGTGTTCCTTCCTTGCAAATATAAGACAAGGCGATGGAGTTGAGGAAATGTCACCAATAAATGGTTGAATAACATTATATACGTCCTGTGTGAGCTATGAAGAATTAGAGACACGTTGGTGATGGGAGACTAAACTATATTTATGCTTAATTAGATACCAGGCGTCTATACAGCAGAGAATGCACTAAAAGCTAGTGTTTGAACTTGTACTGTTTTATAGATGTTCACTTGTCTTAAATGTAGGGGTCCCACATTGGCCTTTTTTAATGCTTGACATCATAAGAACAGGGATGCCCTCATGCAGGCTGAACACTGCCTGTTATAGGCTATGGCTCTCTTTGTATCCAAATGCTTTCTGTGGGCTGCTGGAAGCTTTAATTTGGGTTTCATGGAGAATTTGTCTCCATATTTTTTATTAAGTAACTGGAGCAAAATGATGGAAATTAAATAAAAAAAAATATCTGTTTCTGGTCTCACGTTTTGTAATTTGTTAGTGTTCTCTTATAAAGTAAGTGTGTGATTATTACATCATGTGATTGAGACAATTGTTTTCTGTACATTTTTTCTGTATTAAAGTTTTCTTAAGTTGTACTAAGAGTTGGCGGTAACTTTAGTACTTTCACAGTGCACCTGTTACTAACCTGTCGCACGCTCAAATGCATTTATGTTTTCTTTAGTTCTTACATTATCAATTGATCCTGCCTGTCGGTCACAGATGTGTTCTTACAGAATAATGAAACCAGATATGATTCTTGTGTTGCATACAGTGTCCATCAATGACCCTTCTGGTCAGATAAGTAAGATGGAAAGAGCAGGTGGAAGTCCTACCATTCTGACACACACAGCAGAGATAGCAAAGTAAAATAAATGGTCAGTGTACACAGCAAGGTCACAATGTGTGCATACCCCTCCAGCTACAGCACACAGAGAGTCAAATTATTCTTACTGAGGATTTTATTTCCTTGAGAGACACTCTGATACACCCACTACAACAGGTCAGTCCTTGCTAGCCTTGGATAGAGACAGGAAATTATTAATGCCCCCAGTATATCGCACAGCTCCTCCTCTTCCCTTGTATCTTTGAGCGACTTCTCAAGCTGTTCCTAAAATATGTAAGTAAATACATATGGGACAAAATGGGAGGTAATATTGGGTTACCATGAATTATCTTGTGTAAAAGGAATTGGGTAACTATAATTTGCCTTTTGTCTCTTCCATCCGCCATGGCACCCATTACATTTGGATGCCCCAAACTATAGAAACAGAATTTTACGGTAGATAAGAACCACTTGGCCCCATTATTAACCTATGGCAACCTGAAACCTTATTTGATTCTTAGTTCTTTGTTAGGATATACTCGTGTCAATCCAAAGCATGTTTAAATTGCGCTAATATATTGGCCTCTAAAACCTCTGATGAGAGGCTATTTACTTATCTACTACCCCTAATTGTAGGATCAGCCATACATAATCAAAGACAACTGTGTAGAGCATGTCTCCCAAACTGTGCATCAGCAGATGACGTTTCATCCAGTAGATAATGTCTGGTAAAGGTATTAATATATGGCCGTCCAGCTGTCTTGCAGAGATCCACTGCTGATCCCCGACGAGCAGCTGCCACTGCTCTTGTTGAGTGAGCGTTCAGGATTTCTGGCACCTTATGTCACTCGTATAATGATTTCCTGATCCATTTTGAGAGTTCTGTGTTTCTAAATCCTTCTGTTTTAGATGGGTACACAGTTTGTTCTGACTAAATCCAATGTGTGTAACTTTTTCTTTCAGCTGGTTGCAAAGAAAATGATGGCAATATGATTTCTCAATTAATATGAAACGTGGCCACCACTTGGGATGATGGCTGGATTAGTCCTTAATAGTGCTGTATCTGTACAATCATTCTGCATCTCTCTCCTCTATTTCTGGGTCTTTTTGGCAAGAGAAAAACCTGGGCCCAATTCAATGCTTTTTAGCAAATACTGTCTACTAATATTTTCCTGGACATCTGTACGAAGGATCTCATTCCATGGTCTGAATGCTCTAGCAATTGTCGCCATAGCTACCTCTGAAGAGCAGCACGGTGACTTAGGGGTATAGCAACCAATCAGATTCTAGCTGTCTTTTTGTAGACTGTACTAAATAAATGATAACAAATCTGATTGGTTGCTATAGGCAACATCTCCACTTTTTCAAACCCGCAGTTTAGTAAATATACCTCTTAGGAGGGTATTCAATTGTTAGCGAGTTTTGGGGGGGTTTTTCCCCGCCGCGTAAAAAAAAAAAAGTCTCCCGCAGTTTTTTGACGGCAATAGGGACAGTTTTCAAAAACTTGTGCAATTCAATTGAAAAAGAGGGAACACTGCCCACGCGCGTTAAAAATTGTGTTTGTGAGATTTTAGTGGAGTGAAGGGGAGTTTTAACGCGGTCATGTATAACACAAAAAAAAAAAGGTTTTGCATACATTTCTATACATTAGATTGCATTACACATTGATAATATCTACATTACAGTACTTTCTTTAGCATATTTTTTAATCAAACTATTTTTTACCATACAATCATCTATACCATGTCAAAACACATTACTACAAAAACACATAAAAAAAATAAAATCACTAATTAATATATTTGTTTTTTATATTATTATTTGTTTCACAAGAAAATCAACTTACACAAGTTAGGCATTAGTGATTAACATAAGTTTAACTTTTTTTCTACACTATTACTTGATTTCAAATACTTTTCAGAGGTTTTTGTTTTTTTAACACACCCCAAAGAGCGTATTTTCCTGTTTTACCAGCCGCATTAAAAAAACAACTGAATAGCTTTTAACACGGCTGTTTATAAAAAACAGTGTTAAAATGACATAACACAGTAAAAAGAAAAAAACTTGCTGACAATTGAATACCCCCTTAGTGTTACTTCTGCCTCACAGCGCTGGGGTCATGAGTTTGAATCCCGACCATGGCCTTATCTGTGTGGAGTTTGTGTGTTCTCCCCGTGTTTGTGTGGGTTTCCTCCGGGTGCTCCGGTTTCCTCCCACACTCCAAAAACATACTGGTAGGTTAATTGGCTGCTAACAAAACCTGGTCTGTTTGTCTCTATCTGTGTGTGTGTGTTAGGGAATTTAGACTGTAAGCCCCAATGGGGCAGGGACTGATGTGATTGAGTTCTCTGTACAGCGCTGCGGAATTAGTGGCGCTATATAAATGGTGATGATGAGGTGAGACGCAGCTCTGTGGTAGATCCAAGAGGACATGGGGAGGAAGTGTAAGAATTTGCAGAGTAGGATGGCAGATGTGAAATGACGAGAGAGGGATATCAGCGTTGCCGAAGCATTTACGTCAGATAGAAGTGAACGTACATAGGTGAACGGAATACCAGATAGGGGAAGGTTGTAATAGTCAAGGAGGGAGATCATAAAAGAATATGTAAGAGATTTGGCTGCAACTTGGGTAAGGAAAGGGTACATTCTACCAATATTTCAAAGCTGGAGATGACAGGTCTGCGAGAAATGGAACGTGAGGAGTAATACAGAGGATTACAGATATTAAGGCAATGGGCTTGGGAATTTGTGGTGTTGTTGAAGGTTGAGGGAGACTTTATCTTAAGTTGGGAGGGAGCGAAGACGATCAGCTCTGTTTTGGACATGTTATTCTTTAGGTAGTTTTCTTTAAAAATGCTCTGAATATAGGATACAAGCTGAGTTCACAGAAATGCAGCTCAACATACAGCTATGTGTACACAGCTACAAACATGAGCGCATGAATGATCCAGATGGAGTTGTACATATAGTCAGGTACATTTATGAAATCTTATTACAAGTAACTAGAAAAGGTGGTGTTGCCCATAGCAACCAACCAGACTCTAATTGTGATGTTTCTACTATGGGTTGGAAAACGAAGCAGATGTCTTATGTAACTTATTAATGGGTCATTATGGGTAACACCACTTTTTTTGTATGATTCCAGCTGGATCAATCTATTTAATCTGCACATGTGTTTCACAGTTCATTTATGTATAATACATATATGCCGTTATTACACCAATCATACAGAACACCAGGAATAATACTGAACATTTACCCCCAAAAAAAAAACAACCCGCAATTTTCATTCAAGAAATTCACGTCATTGGAAAACTTAATTTAATCACTATTAACGCTGTATATTCACAATATAATATATTATATCAATACTGAGACGTAGGTGACATTTGATTATATGTCTTGTTCTTATGTGGTAACCAGGCTGATCTCACCGATCCCCACCAGCCCCTCAGTAAGTACATGTACTTGGGCTGTGAATAATGACCATAGTCTGTGGCACATGTCAGACGCTCTTTCTTCCCTCCCCTCTCTGGTCCGAGTCTTTCTTCCCTCCCCTCTCTGGTCCGAGACTTTCTATCCTCTTGTCTCTATGGTACGAGTACAAGGTGGTGTCATGGCAGCGCCCGTCAGGTTGAAGTCCATACTGGCCCTGGTGACAGGTCATTATACTATATACTCAGTATAATCACAGTATCACGTTACCAGTCACTTAGTCGGACAGTGTTAAATACATTACTATTTAGTTAGCGTTTCTGTGTGGGTGATTCACTAGATCTGTCTCATATCTGTCAGTCTGTCCCTGTCACACCGACCTCTCTATATACTTGTCTTTCTCTCTCTGTCACATATACCTGTCTCACCTCTACCTCTTTGTTTGTACCTACCTGCTTCCCTTTCTCACCACTCTGCCTCTCTTTGTGCCTTTTTCCCCTCTCTCTGTGCCTGTCTCACTCTGCCTATATCTCTCTCTATTCCTGTCACACATCTACCCTCTCTCTTTGTACCTACCTGCCTCCCTTTTTGTGCCTTTCTCACTTTTGCCCCTCTATCTTTGTACCTACCTGTCTCATCTCTCTGCCTCCCTTTGTCTGTCTCACCTGTCTTTGTACCTACCTGCCTGCCTCACTTTTGCCCCTCTCTCTGTGCCTGCCTCACCACAGTCCCCTGGCACAAAGAGAGGCATAGGTGCCTCACCTCTACTTATCTCTGTTTCTCAGGTGGTGGCAGTGGAATTGGACAAGCACTCTCTCTGCATGTGCCTGTTTCACCTGTCTCCCTCTCTATGTGCCGGTCTCATCTCTACATATCTCTCTGTGTGCCTATCACACCTCTACTTATCTCTATTTCTCAGGTTGTGGTGTTGGGATTGGACAAACTCTCTCTCTCTGCTTGTGCCTGTTTCCCCTCTTCCCACCTCTCTCTGTGCCTGTCTCACCTCTGCCTATCTCTATTTCTCAGGTGGAGGTAGTGGGATTGGAAGAGCTGTGTCTCAGAGATTGTCTCAAGAAGGGGCCTCTGTTGCTGTTGTTGACTTAAACATCAAATCGGCTAATGATACAGTACAGACTCTGTTACGGGATTTCCCAGGACAGGATCATGCAGCTTTTGCAGCTGATGTCTCCCAGTCAGAAAGCGTCAATGCTTTAATGGAGCTGATACAGGTAGAAATGATCCAATCTTCTGTGGATTAGTTCCCCAAACTATCCACAGGAAATACAAAGTTGGTGTTTGCGAAGAGACTCTTCCTCTGTGTTTTCACTCCTTAGTCTCGGTTCTCTGTACCGCCTCGTGTTGCTGTCAGCAGCGCTGGAATCACCAGGGATGAGTTTCTGCTTCGTATGTCAGAGGAGTCATTTGATGCTGTACTGAACATCAACCTCAAGGTAATAAGGACCTACCACCAATATCCTTTATTTATATACTGTCTTCATATTCCGCAGTGCTGTATAATCAAACAATATTGTTAAGGTACTTTAGTCCTCTTTTTAAAGGTCCACTCTATACTACACTGTGTTTGGTAAGGCAGCCTCCTCATGCCTTCTTTCCCTGGAACCACCTGTTTATCCTGTACAATCATTGTAGATCAAAGTGTTAGTCAATTTAACCTCAATTTTATGTTTCCTTCAATTGTATTTTAGGCAAGACATGTCTGTTTTATGTTAATTTTTTGTTTACTTTACTAAGGGTCCATTCCTTATTACACAAGCTGTGGCCCGAGCTGTTGTAGCCTCTGGACATAATGGAGGTTCCATCATCAACATTGGGAGTATTGTGGGAAAGGTGAGAGAACAAAGCATTTGGTTACAGTAAAATTATTGGAAGGTGTCAATGCTAAGAATATTTTTTACAAGCAATATATATATATATATGTCCAGCAATGTTGGAGAATAACTACATTGCTCAATTTTCTTTTTTGTGAAAAGCAAGAAAAATAGACTTTGATAAGAACAGAGTACAGGGTTCGAGCAAGGGGTACTGGAATTATGGACGTAGGAGCTAGTTGTCTAAACACATGAGACTCAACACAAAAGAAGGGATGAAAACATGCAGATGATGAAAGAGAAAATGATTCTGGCCATAGAAACAAAACAGCCATCTGTGACAAGATGGGCTTATTGCCATCCTTTTCTCACTGTTTCCAGTGGCTTTACGATTAATTTTAGAGTTCCTCTTACCCTCTGTAACCTGCCATTACTGACCACTCCTACTGGTGTTACTTGGCCACCACTCACCAACTGTGTCATCTGCGCACTAATTGTAGAGGTCGCTGCCACCAGCTTCTTCACCTTGAACCGCTTTCTTTGTATAGGGTGTTTGTATAGCTGCTGCAACACCTCTTTGCTGGCGACTGTGGCTGGTTCCTCCTGACTGCTTATTTAGGATCAGGACTGCAGGCATAGTGTTGACTCAGGCTCTGGGTTCAACACAGGTCATCCGTGGAACATATGAAGAATATTAGCTCTTATTTGTAGGTCCCAGGAATCAGTAGGTAATTGGTTTCATGCAGGATTTTATAGAAAGAGTGTTTAGTGAGTGTGTTAAAATGTAGCTCTTAGAAGAGACCAGGCCACACCACCCTAACACCATCCTAAGCTGCCAAAAGTATCAACAGCTGTAAAGCACATAATATATACAACTTTCCAAGTAACCATTTGTTGTTACAGGTGGGCAATTTAGGTCAGGCAAACTATGCTGCATCTAAAGCAGGAGTTGAAGGTCTAACAAGGACTGCTGCCAAAGAACTGTCAAAGTGAGTGAAGTCCTTGTAACCTCCCATGCATCACTGATAGAAACATCATATTATGGCATATTTTTTTAGGCCTTGTTGGTTGTTTTCACAGCATTGGCAGAAAACAAGGTTAAAGTATGACTCTGTATATGAAGTCTAATAAATATTAATATTTGATGCAAATGTTGCACACATGCTGTGAAAAATATGACGTTGCAAGTTCAGATTCCAGAGATCTCATCTTTCCGGCATTGGGGTGATTGACCGGATTGCAAAGTATAATTGACAGCAGATAAACCAAAGACTTCATACATTCACTGTTGGGGATCACCAGTCAACATGATTTTTGCATTCTGAGCTACCAAATTATAGGGCGATACACAGTGCATAGTTGCGCCAGTTTAGTTTGCAAACAATAACATCGGCAGTATCTTTCAGTATGAGACTAGCTTAAGGTTATTGGATTTTAAGAGTCGCAACTAATTGCTAATACTCTCATATGTAGTAAAGAATGTTGGCTTGGAAATAATGGACCGCAATCAATATTTCTGACTGGATTTTGGGAATTGTTCCAAAACACTATATTATCAGCTGTTGACTGTGAGGTGTCCCTGGTTGAAGTTCTGTTTCCGGTCACCATCCAATTTCTTCCCACAGGTTTGGCATCCGGTGTAACACCGTACTACCAGGATTTATCGCCACACCAATGACTGACAAAGTCCCTCAGAAAGTCCTGGACAAAGTGAGATGATGTGGACAATAACTATGTCTAGTAGGACTTTACTTTTCTGTCTTCCTTATGATAAAGCTCATCTTCACTGTCTGACTAACAATCAATCGTAGTCCTATTGATTGTCTTAAAAACATGCTCTCCTAAAGACCTACAGTAGAATTTAGAATTCGAGCCACCCTAGGTCATTGTTCAGGTAAGCTTCTTGATGTCAATGTTTCCATAGTCCTTCCTCCATTAGTCTTGCAATGTGTTGATGTCCCTCTAATGAGTCCACATGATATTTTTTTATTTGAAGGACCTAATTGGTTTGAAAATACCATGTGTGGGTGGTAGGGCTTCACCGACAACCACCAAATATTGTGGGTTTGCACTTACTGGCTGACCACACTAATAAAGTACCGCTATCTTCCATACTGTCATAGACTTTTAATTTCCATTTAGCTAAAACTTACTTCTTCCAATTATTTGCTGGAAAATATTTTTTTTTCTCAAACTGCAACTACACACAAGCTGTAACCTGTCATGTTGCTTTCTGTCTAGAATATTTCTTTGGAAATAAAATGAGGTACACTCCCATTGTGGAGGGCTGGAGCTGTATCTCTGTGATATTGTGAGGTTCGCAGGTGCTCTTAAGCTGATAGGTGCACTCTATTATGCTCCAGTTGTTTTGAGGACATGAATCTCTGATCTGTTTGTTATTTTACATTTTTTTGCTGATCTCAACATATCTGAATTTGTAGTATAATCCACAGCGACCTTGTTCCTATATTTTATTACTCGTACTGCTAGTACTATAGTTCAATTTATCTTATGCTTCTTTCAAACTCTGCCATGCCTTCTTGGTCTTCTTTTCCATTAATGAATGTAAAGACTACTGTGATTCTAGCTTGCCAAATATTTAAGTTGTGATATAAATTTTGTGCGCCATAATATAAATATATTCATGTAAATACAGTATATAATTTCTTTTATGACTTTTTTATGTTTGAACCTTTACCCAGTTTGCTGATATGATACCTTTGGGAAGACTTGGTCAGCCTGAAGGTAAATATTCCTGTTAATCAGAATTTTTATATTCACTTCTTTATGATATTTCCTCTTAAATCACCTACACGCAGACTTGTTTTTATTCTAAAATTGTAACTGAGCAGGCAAATCTGGCAACAACTTTTATTGTAGATGTTGCTGATGTTATTGCGTTCCTGGCTTCAGACGACAGCAAATATATCACAGGAGCAAGTATTGAAGTGACAGGTAAATTATCTCTTATGGTAGGATTTTGTAGGACAATTAAAGCATCATCAGTAGTTTTCAGCAAAAGTAATAGTCAACTTTTACACAATTTTTGTTGTGTTGCCTTACTCTCCTACAGATTTTAAAAGAGGATTTCAATGTTTTTTGTTTTTTTTTACAAACATATCCAAATATTTACAAGAATTGTATAAATAATGTTAAGTTGCAATATTACCAATATAAAGATTGAGACAAACTTGGTGTTATCTGTAAATTGTCCCGAAAGTGATGCTTACGTGGCACCAAAATGATTGCATCATTCTCAGAAATGGCAATAGAAATGTATTGGTTCATTTTCAGGCACCGTATATCACATACATTCTTCATTGATATTGGTGCAATGTCCAAGCTCTTAGGTTGACTGCAATGTAAAAATATTATAACAGATTTTTCTCTTTGTTTCTCTCAGGCGGTCTGTATTTATGATCCCGTCTATGCCTCGAGCACCAACTGCAACTAGTTTATGCCATTCTATTGCAACCTTATCATCGATGCAATTTCAGTCCACGGCTCAGTATATTATCCAATTGATCGGCTACACACATGGATTGTCATCTGTGGGCTTTAAATTCTTATGTCATTAAGATACATTTGTCCAGTGAGCTAATGGCCATATCATGCTTATGATATGCCTTGTTCAATATAAAAGTGAAATCCACACATTCCAAATTAATAACATGAAAAAAATTGATAATTTATTGAGCTTTTTCTGAAGCAAAAGTGAAAATCAATCTGCACATCTCCTAATTATTTTGTATGTGGTCCATATCATGCCTTTGGCATGGAAATTTCAATACCACAAAGTATACTTATGTGGAGGAAACCATAGGACAGAGAAAGAGAAAAATGAATATATTAATCTAAGGTATGTACAATGAAAGATACAAGATGTTGAATGAAAAAATAATTTTCTGGAATGCAAAGAAAAAAAAGAATATAAAGTAAAGTTTAATAATAATGTAAAAGTCATAAGCAAACATACAATGTATAAAACAATTTTGTGTAGAGGAGCGCCTAATTATAGCCCTTATATGAATGATAACAGTCTTTAATGTCCATTTAAAAATTATCGTCTGTTCCACTGAATTCCGGGATTGCTCAATGGATCTTGTAAATGTAATTACAAAACTCAAATTATAGGTGCATATAGACGTCTAGAAATAATATATATTATATCAGGTATGAATATACTATGTTTGCAAAAATGATTTATGTAAATAAAAACTTAACACTGGTCACTGATATCTATGCTGAGTACAAATAACCAGTCAGATATCATTACTATTAGTCCCTGAAGAAGCCCGACCTTCTTGGACGAAATGCAGAGTTGCCTGTTTTGTTTTATGCTGAAACGAGCAATTCTGCCCTAAAACAGAGGATTGTTTAAAAATGGTCATTCAGAACTATGGGATCTTTCATATAAAAACTATATTAAGTGTGTCTCTATATAATATATTGGTGGCTGAAATTGTTCCTTTCATTGGAATTACTGCATGCTCATTTTTTACACTGTATGATTGGATTAATTTTTATATTGTTATGAAAATGTATTTTATTTATATTTTTGCTCTTGGCATTCCAGAACATTGGAATTTTTCCATTCTGCAACTTGTAACATTCATTGTATGCATTTGTTGAACATTAGATTAATTCATTGAGCTGCACAGCGGCTCTGTATAAAATTACTTGAACCTATTTACTTGTGAGCTTAAGATTTCTGTAGACACGTATGAGGGGAAACAGTTGTCTTGGAGTCATAATTTGTTCTGTATAAAGACGTTGTAAACTCGCCTTAGCTGCCGGCCTCTTAACAGTTCCGCCAAGTTCATCACATGAATTCTTCCCATGAGATGTGGCAAAGAAGTGCCACTCAGCTGGAATCCCAAAATCAACTTGATGATGTACCAAGTTTGACACTTTTTCTGTTTTTGTATTGGGCTGCACACCCGAGAAATAATATATCTTATTTACATTTTGTATGCGTTGTTTTAGAAATTGAATGAGATGTTTTTAGAACGTATATACAGCTACTGTATTGTGTTGCAGGCAATCTGAAATGACAACTAAGTTTGTACATGACAATTTCCCTGCTTTCGTTTCTCTGTAATAAATCGGAAATGGGTGAATTGTGGCTTGGGCATTATTCTAGTGAAAACCTTGCACCTCATCTTGTAGAATTAAAGAATAGTTTACAGCAAAGTCACATATCAGAATGATTTTTCCAATATCTATATCATCCTTAAGGCTTTTCAAATATGACGATTGCTGAACTGCAATGAAAAAATGGGTGTGTAGTTGAATTAACTTAGAAATGAATAATTCAGTGAAATCTTTAGAGGACTCAACTGACCACATTTTTGGAAGCAACACTCTATTTTGGGTGGATTACATATCATATCTGCCAGATAGTGTTGGCAAGAGAATAGTTGAAAATCCTGGTCCCCATTAGTTTATTTAATTTGCATCCTTCCATTAACAGTTTCACATTCTGATGTAAATCGCAAACACGTACAGAGTGTGCAACATTTGCTCCCACAAGAAGACAGTGTATGGGACACAGAGAGATAAATTTCAGAAACCCCACTTTTATATCAGGATGTGATTCTTTGAAGTAGGCATACACTTCTGAAAGGTTATTCAAAATTAGCCTCTTTCGTATGTGTTCTTTGTATGTGTCCACCACTTCTTAGTATGACAAAGTCTTTCTCACCAGGCATAATAATGCTGACATCATCACTGCAGTAGAAGTTCTACAGTCTAGGGCCTAGACTCTAGGCAATATCAGAAAATTTACACACAACATTTTTGCTGGGGGAATAAATGTTGTGTGTATGTTCCTTGCAGGATAACCCCACCCTTTCAAGCACCTGTTATGGCCTATAAATTGATTTGAGCAGCTTCCACTTCTGTATTTGTCTAAGAGGCATGTTGGTGTCAGTAGCTGAGAGGGGGTACTGGCACTGAATTGCTGTTTGGAGGCTTCTGGGGCACCTCTTTGGTAAGTTGGCTCTCAATTTAAAAACACATATGTATGGCCCAAATATATGGGACTCTCATTGTTTAGAGTAGGACCATCCTATTAGCAAAAGCGCCTTGGTGTGGCGGATGGCTTAAACATACATTTGCAAATGTGTGCAACAAAGACTTTTGCATTTTTATCTACAGTATAAATGGCAGATCTGTTGCTGGCTATAGCAGTGTGCTGGGGGAAAAAAATGTTGTGTGTATGTTCCTTGCAGGATAACCCCACCCTTTCAAGCACCTGTTATGGCCTATAAATTGATTTGAGCAGCTTCCACTTCTGTATTTATA
This sequence comes from Mixophyes fleayi, assembly GCF_038048845.1. Classification (NCBI taxonomy): domain Eukaryota; kingdom Metazoa; phylum Chordata; class Amphibia; order Anura; family Limnodynastidae; genus Mixophyes; species Mixophyes fleayi. Next base: position 12,299,139 of record NC_134410.1, read on the forward strand.
ATATCAGAAAATTTGGTTATGACAAAATGCCATACTAATCACTTTGATTTTCTTATCATGTAGTTGCTTGCCTGAGGAAATTGTTCTATTTTTCTAACACCCCAGTCTTTTAGAAGAAAGGTCAAAATATTAATTTTCTCACATTTTGTGGTCTCTTCTTTTTTTTTTCTTTCAGTTGTTGCAGTATGACACCATCACAACATTGACTATTATCAGGCACATGTTATTCAGTTGAAATATTTTTTACAACTTCTGCAATTTTTACAGCTTTCCTTTTGCAAGTTTTCTTCTTCCATTCTTTTCCTCTTGATAGGTGATGCTCCCATACTGCTTAAACTTTCATTTAATGACTGCAAAGCTGATTCAGTCCTGCATGTTGCCACTTCTGTGTCCCTTCCCTCATCAATTGATGTGCTTGGTCCTTCCTCAGTGGTTAAATAACCCCTTTTAATTCTTTTCCTAGTTATCACAAATCATTTCATACCTATGGACATGTGGCAATATTTCAAACACACATGGAAGCACCTTGCTGTGTCCTTTAATATCAAATTGGTTGCAGCACTGAGCCTTAGGGCATATTCAAATAGGCAATAATGCAGATTTTCCTTTGCAACCCTATGGGGTGCGTGCGAAAATCCACATTATTGTGGTACCGTGATTGCCTTCACGGCCCATTACCACGGACCGTGAAGGCAATCACGGTACCACAATAATGTGGATTTTCACACGCACCCCATAGGGTTGCAAAGGAAAATCTGCATTATTGCGGTACCGTATTACCGTCAATACTGCGCACTTTTCATGGTAACGCACGTGGACCCGAAACCTAATTGAATACACCCCTTCTTATCCATTTGCTCCCTTCTGCGAAAAACACAATAAACTTTTGCAATGGGCAACCATTCACAAACACCGGACGACTAGGGAAACGCAGCCTGAATACTGCTTTACCCATTTGATTCCTTAGTTGAGGATTACATGTCCGACACCTGAAACGATGGGCTAGAGCTGTGCAACAGGGGCGATCGCTCAGGGCGCAACGCTGAAGGGGGGCGCAATTTAGGAATATTTTACGTTAATTTGGTTAAATTTGAGGGCTAGGGGGCGGCATTTATCTTTCTCGCCCCAGGCGCTAGAATTCTAAGTTACGGCTCTGCAATGGGCAATAATGTAAAATGGCATTATACAGAGGGTGAGGAATTTTATTGAAAATTATAAAGGGAAGGATATTAATGTGAAGTAATAGGTGGACTTTGGGCCCTGTTCTCAGAAAAATAAATAAATTGCAGGTGTTTGTTATGGGCAGGTTTATACATATTTATGGGGGAAACGCTGCATCCTTTTTTTTCTCCTTCATTAAGCTGCAATAGATACTAGTTATACTGATTCAAGTTTTCACCTTGGTTTGGAAATAGAACCACATTGTATAATGGTACCTTATATAATATCAGGTATTTACCTCAGTATCCACAGCAGAGCTGACTTCTGAGAGGTGATATCATGTTATTGTATATAATATTGGAATATTGTGTTCTTTACCTGTTCCTGGTGACTGTGATCAGAACAAAATGTGTAAAAAAATAAAAATTAAAAAAAAAGACATAATGGAAATAAATATCTAAACCCACAATAAAGCCTGTTTGTTGTGTTGTGAGTAAAAGATTCTCCTCAGTCAGTTCCCGCCTGATTGCTGGGGGCGGGGCCCTGGCAGCGCGAGGAGGATTAGTTCCCGGGAGGGGCAGTTGATTGGATGGTTATAAACAGCGATTGTTGGTGGGCGGGGATCTTCCCGTCTTCGCCCGCTGATTGGCTACTGGCCGTTACGGGGGTGTGGTTTGTTAGGCGCTCCGTCGCCAGCTCGCTGCTCCCTATGGTCTGGAAGCGAAGTGGCGCACTTCTGGGCGGAAGTGACGTTGCACCGGAAGTGGGGACGTTTCCTGTTTTTCTCCGCCGTTCTTCACCGAGCACCGGAGGTTCACGTGACCGGGAACGGGAGAGTGCCCCCATACGTATGTACTGTAGTCCAGTGTTCTTCATGTTCGTGTGTGTTGTCTGTGGCAGAGGCAGGCACCCTGATGCTCTCCAGCCTTTGGGGGACTACAAGGCCCAGCGTGTGCAGTCAGTGGATGCTTGAACCTGCAGTTCTACCTGTGGAGAACATCATGTCTACAGATTACCTAATCTATATGTGGGGCTGCTGGGACTTGTAGTTCTACATCTAGAGATCCACATGTTGCCCTAGCACTGGCCTGTGCAGACTCCCTGGCCTCTAATTGGGTATGCTGGGACTTGTAGTTCTACATCTGGAGATCCACATGTTGCCCTAGCACTGGCCTGTGCAGACTCCCTGGCCTCTAATTGGGTATGCTGGGATTTGCAGTTCTACATGTGGGGTCAGCTTCTGATCTAATCATTATCTATGCACCAGATTACAATACAATTAGGCCTAAGGGAATTGTGTGTATTTGTGATTATTGCTCAGTTATACAATATTCAAGAGCTATTGTTAGATGCTTTTGACTTCATGTGTAAATTGTGATTGTGGATTATTGAACATCTTGGAAACCTTGAGTTGGCCAATGTGGGTTCTATGTGAAACATCCCATGATGTGGTCTCGGTGTAAATCCATCAGAAAGAGGGAGGTTTCCTTCCCCGTCCAGGAGTAGTACAGATATGTAGCTGTGGTTTAGGTCTAGTTGTACAATAATAAGTGTGTGCATGAGAATTATTTGTGGCTTTGTTTGCATTAGTACAATACAGATGAAACCGCTTATTGTGATGGTATTGATTGACTGTGAAAGGGTATTCTATAAAATTACAGGAAGCAGAAAGTGGAGGTATACCATTTTTTGGTATAAACTTAATACATATATGGCTTTTTGTTAATAGAATATGCAGTGAAGGACACTAACTTAAAACATTTTCTATTCTTGTATTTTTAGCAGGGATGTTAATGTAAAACACTGTTTTTAATATTTTGTGCATTTGAAATAACATAATTTATTTTGGCAGATCTTGTCTATAACCTAGCTCACAACTGTCCCTTCCATCTTAGTCAGACACTGACCTTTATTGCCATCTACTTGCCTTCTCTTCTATTTGCTCTGTTACTATTATTGACAGCAGTCAAATATGTTCAGATCACTCTCCCTTATAATAGGCAGACTGCTTACCTTAAATTACTAGGATTTGCACTCGTCACCGGTTTTAGTAATTTACAGCAAGCGGCCTGCGTAGTCATTGATTACTAGAGCAAGCTGCATGCTATGTTAATAGCACCTGGCTCTAATTGAGGTAGGTATGAGGCCGCATGAATGCTGAACAGGGGGGAGGAGTTGTCAATAGATTTCAGGGTCTTTACGGGGCCAGAGTCATGGCACTAAGATTCTGGAATACCCAAATACTATGTCTACCAAAATAAAATATTTTCTTGTTTCTAATTAAAGAATTGTGTTGTATGAAGAAACAGATGCAGTGGAAAGTCACTGAGCAACATATTTTGCCCCCATAGTTGGTATCAGAAAGTTATAAACTTGAGGTGTAGGGTTCTTTAGTAGATGCATAACAAGCCATAGGTACCATAAAGTGGGTTTTATGTGATCCTAAAGTTGCAGTCAACCAAAGTTTTCATAAAGTATTGTTTTATTCATAAGCAGAATCCATAGAAGCGGTCATGTTGAAATTCAAAACAAATTTGCAGATGATTACATTACATGAACCCTAACCCGTGAGGCATAGGCAGGAATATTTATATCCTCATACGCAACTCTAAGGGGCCGATTCAATTCAGCCTTAGATTGTGTATAAAACTTGTGCAATGAGCACACTTCCAGGTCTTGCAGTACATGTAAACGTGTTTCGGGTACCAAACATCCTGCAGAGCCTCATCATACCAGGTTCTGACAGGACTTCGCAGAGAATTTAATCGCCCCCTAAATGTTAAACTTTCTGATTAAATGTAAGTGTGGAAACATTTATAAAGAGATTTGTGAATGTTATCATCGCCATCACCATCCTTTTATATAGCGCCACTGATTCCGCAGCGCTGTACAGAGAACTCATTCACATCAGTCCCTGCCCCACTGGGGCTTGCAGTCTAAATTCCCTAACACACACACCTGATGAAATAATATGGTACAGTTTTCATATATAGTATTCTCTCCTCCTCACATAGACTGGCAAGAAGATGGCGACACCAGTGAGCGCGCAGTGCTCCAGTAAGACCTGGGAGCTCAGTCTGTACGAGCTGCACCGCACTCCACAGGTACGTCTGTTGGGGATAAAGAGTATTGTGAACTTCGCTTCAAGTACTGTATCTCTGTTTGGGAATCTCCTGGACATTAATCTCTTCTGTTATCTCTCTAGGAAGCTATCATGGACGGCACTGAAATAGCAGTGTCCCCTCGCAGTCTGCACAGCGAACTCATGTGTCCCATCTGTTTGGACATGTTGAAGAACACAATGACCACCAAAGAGTGTCTGCACCGCTTCTGTTCAGACTGCATTGTCACTGCTCTGCGCAGCGGGTCAGTATCTCTGTCCGCAAAACTTTTCTATCAGAGTTAACGTCCTCCGTAACTCTATAAGGCTATCCATGCAGTGTACCTAACTAGGCACTACAAATCGCAGATTGGTCCGTTATATGTACATTTTAGTCTACTATGAATGGTAATTACGTTTTCCTGGTGTTTTAACAGGATTTTCACCCCATGCTGGACAACTCCCTCAAATTTTTGTAATGGGGCTGGATCACTTTCTTAGTATATATTCTAGCAAGTACAATTGTCCTGTTTAAAGATAAATACCATGCTAATCAGTTTTTCGGTCAGTATATTGGAATGTATTGGGATCCATGGAGAAACAATAGGTGTGAAACAGATAATTTATCTGACATCAGATACTTTTCTTTGTATTGTCTTCTACTGCCTGTACATTCAGAGCTTCTATAAGTCAGCAGTGACTCTGAATTTGTTCAACTCCCAGGATGCTTTGCCAGCTGCTGCTTGATTTGCAGAACAGTCTCAGCAAAGCTGGTGGGGTCTCATCCAGTCGAGGAATTAAAAAAGTGTATATGGGACATTGTGAAGACTTCTAACTAAAATCCCACTACTTATTAAAAACAAACTATGTTTTGTTCTGTAATAGCTGGATAGCCACACAGAATAACTTATGCCAGTCTCGTGGGCTGTTCATGCTGCTTGTAAAAAAAGAAAGCATGAGCTTCCAACTGCACCAATCACATATATGGGGACCTCTCTCAGTGTTGCTTAGGCTAGTGTCAACTGCAGAACATATGTGGCCAGTATTAGTTATATAAGTCAGCAGTCAGTTTCACATTTTATCTACTTGGAAACTATTTGAAACCAGGAGGGTGGTGGAGCCGGGAGAATGCAGTTTTCAAACCTCATGCATGCATTTATGGAGTGTCCCTTTCCTTTAGGAACAAGGAATGTCCCACATGCAGGAAGAAACTTGTCTCTAAACGGTCCCTTCGACCTGACCCAAATTTTGATGCTTTAATTTCCAAGATCTACCCCAGCAGAGATGAGTATGAGGCACACCAGGATCGGGTTCTGGCAAAGCTGAGCCGACTTCATAACCAGCAGGCTCTGAGTAGCAGCATTGAGGAGGGGCTTAAAATGCAGGCCATGAACAGGTACAGAATAACTGTAGCCATTCATATGAGGGGGGATGTAGATGAAGCCTCCTTCCCTAACGGTTCAGGTCATGGTATCTTTTTACCTTTCCCACTTTTTTTGTAAAGGGCACAGCGGGTACGGAAACACCAGCACGAGTCGGACAACACCACATTCAGTGGTGGAGAGGACAACTGCGACAGCCGTTCCCACGTCAGTAATCCATCTGTGCACAGCAACCAGGAGGCGGGGCCTAGCCGCAAGAGGTCCCGAGCTTCGGAAGATTCTGGGGCGGAGCCAGATCTGTCGCACGAGGGTGGAGTGAGGAGCCCCGATCTGCAAGTAGGCGAGGCCGGCAGTGAGATCGAGCTGGTGTTCAGGGCCCATCCACTGCTGGTGGAGAAGGACGGGTACAGTCAAACCAGGTGAGAGATTTGAGTTTGGAGGCATCACAAAGATACAAGCATTACAGATGTGAATTTAGGCGATGAAAAGTATACTGCTCGGTCATCGTGCCATGATATCTGGGAAGCGTTTACCGTTAGTTAAGTCTTATGACAAGTTTGATATTCACTGGCTTACAAGACTTGTAGATGGCAGTGTGGGCGAGATGGGTTAGATTTGAACCTTTTCTCATCCTTCCAGGTTTGTGAAGACCACAGCGAATGCTACAGTCGATCATCTCTCCAAATATCTGGCTCTTCGCATTGCTCTGGAGGAGGAGGCTCAGAGGGGCAGCGCGGACGGTGTGACGCTGGGGGAAGTCAGCGAGAAGCAGTACACCATTTATATCTGTGCGGGCGCTGCAGGCGGACAGTACACTGTAAGTACATCCAGAATGTCCATGTAATATGTAAATTTGTTGTGCTCCTGGTGATGTATTTGTCCCTAGCCTGCTTACAGAAATATTTGCAATTCTTTGAAGGTATTTTATACATTAATAATCCATACTGCAGGATCTATTCACAGCACTACTTCATCTTGCTACAAAGGGTTTTACAGGACCTTGGTGTGGTTTGTGTGACATGTTCTTATAAACCCGCAAAACTTATTGTACATACATATTATATTTAGGATATAAATGTCATTTGCATCTGTACTTACTGACCCCAAACTGCAGAGTCCTGTTTGTGCACAGTGGTGATGTAATCTCTTTTAGTTTTGACACTTAAATGACAGTTTTAGTTGGCGCTTGGCTGCTGAGCTCTATATCTAGCCACATCGCTGCAGAGCTTCCTTCTCTGTGCTGCTGGGGATAGGTCAGGAACATAGTTTGTGGATGTCTTAGTGGTCCAGACCTTTCACCAGCAACCCCTGATTTCTGTCTAATGAAGAATCTGCCGGCTGCTTCTCCTTCATGTCGGTGGCCGGTGCTACGTGTGGGGGGCATTGAGGGGTCATTAACATACCTGGATGAGTGACATTATGCCACTCAGTGTTTTTAGGCGCCCCCTAACCATTGGTGCCTAGGTAGCACTGGCCCTGGTAAGAAGTACTCAACAATGACATTGCTCCCAGTCTAAAACCAATAATAATGAATTTTCCATAAAAATATAAGAACTATTCCATTCAAGGTGCATTATAACTTTCCTAATTAACCACTTTTTTTCTTTTTTCCGTTTCTTATCTCCTGTCTTTAGACTCTGAACGGTTCGTTAACGCTTGAGCTTGTTAATGAGAAGTATTGGAAGGTGAGCAAACCCCTGGAGTTGTATTACGCTCCCACCAAGGAGCAGAAATAGGGCCTGAATCGTTGGAAGTTTCAGGAGATGGACTAAAATTTTTTAGAGAGAAATCTCCTCATTTGACGTTTTGGCCTAGAGGGATATTTCCGCTATGGGGAGAGCACCCCAAGCCTTGTTGGGTGCTCACTGGAGCTGTGCAATGAACTAAAGTAACTGGTAGAGATTTGCGTTAATATGGAGGCCGACATTGGAGACACATGATTTCACCTTCCCCAGCACAATGCCATTGTATGGATTGCTACATAAAATAGGGGTGGATATGACTAAAACTGTACAGTGGCTTCATTACGTCTGACCCTTGATAAGGAGCACAACCCCATGGAAGCGTATCTATTTGATGGACCTAGTCACTCTTCATTACAGCGTTGGACCACAAGGGAACGGAGCCTACCGTTCACACATCAGCTTTGCTCTTTCAATCTGCGTGGTATTTAACAAGCTTCAACGCTGAGAGCAGCTGGAGTATGTTCAACGATAGCACCTCTACATCTGTCGCATATAAACTTGTATTTTCCTCTTCCCTGGCCCTCTGAGTTATCCAGCTTGTTCCTTGGTTCTGCGTGGGATTCTATTAATTTATACAACATACGCTATATTCTGCTGGTATTTTCCTAAGATTGTAATAGGTTTTTATACTAGAATATTTAATTTTTTGATTTTATTTTTTTTTGCCACTTTTTGTGTTTAGGAAAAAAAAAAAAATCTTAACAGCAGCAATATATACTTTCTTATCCTAATCTAAATATCGTGTTTCTCTATTTTCCTGCGTAGAAATTGAATCCTTTCATAATAGGAAGGTGGGTTTATACTTCTGTCAACTGTGCTGGTTTATTGTAGGCCAGCGAGGTTTCTATTTGGTTAAGGATGTTTATCTGTATCACACTTCAGAAAATTAAGTTGTCACGTGAGACGCTGAAACCTCTGACTCGCACCACAGTCCTCATGCCTGGACCAGTGATGGTGATCTCAGGGTATGAGCTGCCAATACCCTGGTGATTAGTAAAAGCGACTGTATACCGAGCTCCCACCTGAAAGTGGTGAGTCCTTGCTGGTGCACGTAGCGGCCGGGAGCAATGGGACGCTGGCTTCATGCCTCTTGCACTTAGTTAGTGGGTAGTGATAGAGAGGTATGTGAGTCTCTGTACTTATCTGCTCTCTGTATGGAGCAAACACTCATTTTGTAACATTTTAGTAAAGGTGGCTTTTAATTGTGGTGTCGGTGGTACTTACCTGACGTCGGATTATATAATACAAGTTAACCGGTGCATGATACTCATGCATTCTAGTCAAATCAAGCTACTTAAGGTGTTAAAAAGGTTCTTGTCATGCATTTGGGCCATAGCCCAGGCCTCAACCACCAACCACTCCCCACTGTCACCCCCCGGCAACCACCAACCACTCCCAACTGTCACTTCTCCTTCAAGAAATATATATATATTTTTTAAATCTTTATAAACACTTTTAACAAAATTAACAAATTAAAAACATCTTAGTATACCAAATTTCAACCCTTTCTGAATTTTTTTTTACACACACACACTAAGAATTTAGTAGGTCAGTGTATAACTCCGCCCAGCAGGTGGCGCTGCAGCTTGGTTTTATTTTTTCAACACCTTCAGACAGACTAACACATGCCACTAGACATTTATATTATAGATATCGGTGATGCTTATAACTCGAAAACATTTTGCATATTTTTAGGGTAACTAACACACACAAACTTATTTAAAGTACCAGTTGGCTTAAAAATAAGATTTATTTATTTTTTCCCCCCAAAGACTTAATCATTATTTAAGGACATTAATAATTTATCCTCTTCCTTTCCTCTATCTAAAGTGTGTGGTTTCTGCTGCTGGCCCTGTTTTGTCAGTGTCCCTGTGGTCCCTGATGAAATCAGGGCTACCAAAAAAAATAAAAAAAAAGTCCTAATTTGGACTAGACCACTGCAGATTGCATAGCTAGCCCTGGTTGCGCATTATATAGTCCCAGTGCTATATGTGATGATGCTGGGATTGAGTGAGTGTGATGATGCTGGGATTGAGTGAGTGTGGTGACGGGACAGGGAGTGGGGCCAGAAACACGACTTTGTGCAGCCACCTCTACTTTTTTTTTCAGGTGCTCAACGGAGCAATAGAAGTGATCACCACCACATGGAGGTTAGTGGTTACTCTGGAAATATTTTTTGTATCTAAAACTGAAATTATTCTTTTCCTCCCTCTGCTGAGCGAGATGCTAGTTTCCCCATCTTGACTCTATTGTTGGCTACAAAGCCCTACAAGTCAGCGTTCTTCTAGTACAAGCCTAGTCCTCTGTAACCCATCAGATAGACACTTTCCAATGTTATGAAGTCATGAGACTATAATTCCACTACAGCCTTCAGCAGAAGCACTGGCATTATCCCAGTCTGCTCCCTGTATCCCTCTCCAGTTTAGGAACCTCAGGGGAGTGTGTGGGGGACTAATGTACAAATGGCTTTCTCTACAATCAGCTTTCTAAAGAGCCATTAACCAAGGTGGCCATGCTCTCATGAGGTTGCCTTAACAGCTGGACTTTCATCTTGGCGGCTGGAGCTAAATAAAATTCAAATGTGACGTCAGATGGACAGTGGCCCAGTGAGAGGCGGTTAGGAGACAGCAGAGGAGAGCTGGACTAGGTGTCTAGTGCTGACCTGTAGCTATAGGTGGATCTCCTAGAGGCTGGCATACCAGGTCCTATTGGATCCAGTGCACATTGTATCCTTTTAGGAGAATCTTTAAAACATCTTTCTCCATTTATATCTGTTTCCTTGTATGTTGCGATTACAATAGAAAAACCCCTATTTTTCTGTTGCCCTATTGGGGGACACTGTGACAGATTGGGGTATAGTAGGTGGTCCTGGAGTCGGGAGTACATTAAACTAAAAGTGCTGGGAGGATAGCGCCACCCCTACTTTGCCCCCACTCAATATTTTTATTTATAATAAAGCCCAAAAGAGAGGGCCTAACAAGGTCAAGAAGAAAAAAAACAAAACACAGCTAATAAACAATTGTTGGGGTGGGATCGGAATTTCTGGTATCTGGGACGATTTCCAAGGTGGAGGTGACTGGACTGTGAGAGACTCTGGCTGTGAGGAATAAAGGTGGCATGTCTAACACCAGGTCAATGGGATTGAGAGACTAAGGAAATTGTGGTGTTTTTGACTGAGGGATATTTGAGGGTCGGTGGTGACTCTGGGGAAAAGGAAAGATGAGCTGTGTTTTGGACATGTTGAGCTTTAGGTAGCACTGGGACATCAATGTGGAAATGTCATAGAGACAGATGGTTCCAACACATAGTACAGAAGGGGAGAAGTAGATTTTAGTGTCGGCATAGAGGTGATTATGGAGGCCAAATAAGCAAATTAGAGATGAGGAGTATAGTGTGAAAAGTAAAGGGGCCAAGAACAGAGCCTTGTAGGATCCCAATGGAGAGGGGAGGATGTGCTGGAGGTAGAAACACTAAAGGAGCGGTTTGATAGGAAGTGAACAAGGAAAGAACCTTGTCACAAAAGGCCATGGAGTGAAGGGTGTGTAGGACAAGAGGGTGATCAGCAGCAGCAGAGAGGTCCAGGAGGATGAGTGTGTAGAGGCAACCCGAGGACTTCGCTCCAAGTAGCTCATTGATCACTTTTGTACGAGCAGTTTTAGAGGAATGTTGGGGACAGGGGTCTGATTGCAGAGAGTCGAGAATGGAGGGAGAGGAGACAGGCGCTTGTACACAAGTCGCTCAGGTAATTTAGATGCAAAGAGGTGGAAAGAAATACAGCTGTATTTGGAGTGAGAGTTTGTTTAGGATTGGTGAGGTGAGCACACATTTAAAAGGAGGCTGGAAATGTGCAAGCACAGGGCAAATAGGATCGAGGGGTAGGTTGTAGGATGTGATGAGTACGGAGACTGGTTGAAGGTTGTGATGAGTACGGACAATTTGTCTTTGGTTGCTGGATAGAATGAACTGAGGGTGGATTGGGGAGAGTAGGAGAAGGTGGGTGGGTAGAATTTGACAGGTGGAAATATCTTCTTGAATGTGGATTTTGGCTTTGAAGTAAGTGACTTATTTTAAATAATTATTTTTAATACTTTATTGTTTTTAAACTATTTAATTTTTCTAGAATTAAATACTGTCTCAATTCTCAATTCAACAACTACAGTAGACTTAATGAGACAAACTGTACATTATTTGAGTGTTACACAAACTATAACCAACAATCAAAGTAACATTGAAAATTCGAAGAAAAATTCAGTCAGGTTGCCACTAAATACTAGTGGATGAGCAATTTGTATGAATTTTCTTTAGTTTGCGTCCAAATTGAGTTCTTACCTACCTCCTTCCTAATTCAGGACCAGTCCTGCGAGCTCAGTGTTTCACTCTTGGCTGTTTTTATTAAAGTGAGGATGAATAACTTGAGTAAAAGGTAGAGATTAGCCTTTGTAGGTGGACCTACAGAGGGCAGATGCTGGACACATGATTCATTGGTAACCCATTGCACTGACAGAGCTTGGGAAATGGTCATGTACACTATGTCATGAAAGAATTTGATGTTCTGTCTCATCCAGTGCCTTAAATCTTTGGGATCTAGTCCTGGAGAAAATGCTGGATTATTCCAAAATGAGCCATCCTGCGAGGATACCCCAAGGTCAAAGGTCGACAAAAAAAATGCAGAATGGGAGGGAGGCACGAGGCCTGTGGCTGGTCTTTGATATCCATCTGAAGACCAGCGTATGCAGTAAGTGGCCTTCTATGTCTACCCATAGTTTGAGTGTTGGCATTAGCTAATACTATCTACGTAACATGAGCAGCAGGATAGTATTTAGGAAGGCAGGGGAGGACTAAGTCTCCTTTCCTCACTAAGGTGAATCCTGGGCCTTCTGCTAGCCCAGATGAAATGCTCAATACTACTTTGGATATCTTTGAGAAAGTTGGAAGAAACCCAGACTGGAAAGGTTTGGAAAAGGTAAAGAAACCTGAGGTGGGAATTCATCTTATTGGCTGTCTCTTTATCAATGAGATAGATTGGAAGCGCCACAGATATTTTTTAACTGCTTCTATTAGAGGTGTGAAGTTGGCTGAGAATAATTTGTCATATCGGTCAGTTAAGTGCACTGGACATGCTCAACCCTTCGTCCAAACAGTATCAAATATCCAATCGCGCATGGGTGCCAGTCCTCGGTAGCAAAATAAAGACCAAACAGAAACCAATTTTCAAGAAATATAAAGGCGCTAAACCAGAGTCCACAGTCTCTTAGAAATATATGTCTATTTTTGCTCGCTATTCATTTAGCCTATTTGATATGTAAAACAAGCCTCAATTGGTACGCTGTGAGTATCTATACAGAGGTGATAAATATCTGAGGCTCCTTTAAAAAGCAACCAAAGAAACCTTACAGGAATACACAAAATTTTCATATAGTATGTGTCACATTTTTGTAAAAACAAACAAACAACTAGTTGCTTTTTAATAAATTGATCTATGCAGGACAAAAAAAAAATATGGATATCATCATTTTAATGCATATTAATAAGTCTTGAATTTTTTAAAAGAATTATGAATTGGTCTGAGAGCGCCCAACTAACTAACTACTTTCCTCTCTTTCTTTCATGATCTTCTGTAATATAAGACTACCCCACTTATAATATGTCTGACGGTATATTGGTATGGGATATACACCATTGTGTTAAGGAATATATTAGATACACAATATTTTGCCCCTCCACCATCTGAAGATAAAATAGCGGTAAATTTCACTTATCGGGTATTAGGGTGACCACAAACCTTACATGTGTTCTGTAAGATTTCTGGGGGAATGTTGATGCTTCAACAACAGAGGTCTCTAGAAGGAAGGTAATTCAAGCTGTGGTTTCTTATGTGCCTTACCTCCTTATAAGAAGGTTTTGGGACATTCCCAGTCATGATGGGGGCCACGGCCCTAACACCTAAAATGTTGGTTGGTTGTTACGGCTTATCTGCTCAGGTTTTCTATTTGTAGATTTATTACCCCTCATCTCTATGCTATATGTAATCTAGGTACCCTACCAGACTAAGCGATACATGTGGCCCACGTTGAAAGGGGTTTAGCCAAGTACTTTTATTTGTAAGCGTTTTCCAAAAATATATTGTCTCTAGTACAAATCTTATGTGATCTAATAATATGCCAGTAAGGAATGACCTTTATCACGTGGTTAGGATGGCGAGACATTAATATCATATTACCTGAAATTGGTTTGAAAAATGTGCCATTACAACCAATGCTTCTTTGTGTTGGTGGCATAAATGTGCCACGCTATAACTACCAATTTCATGATGTTCTCTTTCTCGAGAAATGATGCTGCATTTCTAATTTACATGTAAGATAATGTTTTAATACCTTTTTATAAATCAATATCCTGATTTGCCTTCAATATTTTCCATTTTTACCTTTAAACACTTGTGTGTCTGATGCTTTGTTCTCCATTGGGCAGAGTGCATCTAGAGAGGCTCGTTAGGACTATGATGGTAATCTAGGCCTTACCCAGCAGGATTTTGCGCTGTGTTTTGTGGATGAGGCCCTGTGCATACATGTAAATCGAATCTCTTGAAGATGACCTAAATTTTTCTTATCCTTAAAATGTTAAGTACTAGGCATGGAATTCGACCGTAATGACCAAGAATCCAATACAACCAATTTATAGTATATTAATTTTCAGCAGAATGTTTCTCTCCATATTGTCAAACGTTTCCTCCAGAAGGCGACACATCTAAGCGATGAAAGTGCTGCAATAGGGCTCATCTGAATGAGCTCCTGCGAGTTCCTTGTTTTATCCAATAAGAAAAGAGTTAGAAAATTAGACTTCCACCTAAGTCATTTTTCTACAGTCTACACAGAGTGTTCTGAGCCCAGGACCACAGCAACACACGTTCCAAACTCACGAATGCGAAGCTGCAGCACAAATGCTCTTTTTTCAATGATGTTTTGCACCTACTTCTCCACAAATGAACTCTGCCGTGGTGCAAAACTTTGTGCTGTCCAATGGGAGGGTTTGGGTGGATCTGTGGCGTCGCTTGCAGACTATAGTTTAGGCGCATCCGTATGCTCATTTCTACATGCAAAACCAAGGGGGTAAATGTATCAAGCTGAGAGTTTTTTCGGCGGGTTTGAAAAACCAATCAGATTCTACCTTGTCATTTATTTAGTGCATTCTACAAAATGATAGCTAGAATCTGATTGGTTGCTATAGGCAACATCTCCACTTTTCAAACTCGCCGGAAAACTCTCCGCTTGATACATTTACCCCCAAGACTTTATTGTCACAAGATTATTTCAATTACATAAAAGGTTGGAGAGAGCACAGGGGAACAGACTTTATTCTCTCCACAAAATCAAAGCTTTATTTTTTCACCAGGGTCGGAGTTTGGCCTTCATCCCATACATTTAATTTAGCTCCTTCCAGTTGTACTTCTTTGGAAGGCATTTCTAGGTGCTCTTTGATGAATCTAATAAAAGCACTGAAAAGCACAAAAAGCGACACATGTAATACAGACAAGCCCACTGTTCTCTCACCCTTGTGAGCAATTTAAGTCTTAAATGGAGTTAAACTGAAGTATATTTTAGCAGCAGCGATTTATATAGCGCTACTAATTCCACAGCGCTGTACAGAGAACTCACATCAGTCCCTGTCCCATAGGAGCTTACAATCTAAATTCCCTAACACAAACAGACAGAGAGGTCAATTTGATAACAGCCAGTTAACATACCAGTATGTTTTTGGAATGTGGGAGGAAACCGGAGCACCTGGAGTAAACCCACACAAACATGGGGAGAACATACAAACTCCACACAGATAAGGCCATGGTTAGGAATCGAACTCATGACCCCAGTGCTGTGAGGCAGAAGTGCTAACCACTAAGCCAGGAAAAGTTGCGGGTAGGAGGGTGCTCCTAGAGTGTTAGCAGGTTTGAGGCTTTCCGTCTCCCGCAGAGCTGGGTGCAGACTGATTTTCACGGGTGTGAATGGTGAAATGCGCCGAGCAGACTAGTAGGAACACTCGCACAAATACAGAAAACGTTCCGATCCGCCTCATTTGCAAACGAGCACTACCATTAGTAAGATACACCCGCAAATTATTTTTTCTAAGCTAAAACCAAAGAATTGCGGTGTATGTGTGTTATTTTACTTTATTAGGGAATGAGAAGGGACAGTTTTTGCTTCTTTAAATTAATTTACAAACAACACAAAACGCGTAGCACAAGTCCTGATCTCTGGTGTAACGGAAGAACAGGGGGAATGTGACGAATAGACGGGAGCAGCAGTGACCTATTAGTGTCTCAGCACAGATTCTGTGATACAGTATTCGTCTAACATGGATGGTTGTAAAAACACGGCCAGCACAAGTAACAATGCAGTTGTCCCCTCCTCAGAAGTTGGGTTTGTGCTTCTTGAGCTCCACCATCAGATGATGAAGATTAATTAACTCTGAACAAACCGGCAGATTCCGGAGAGGCGGCTGAGATAGAATCTTATGGAAACGGTGATAGTACTGGATCAACTGTGTGAGCGCCCCCTATGGGAAAACGGAACAAGTACAGCCATTAAATTATAATTCTAACTACAGCCACAGTGGAGGCAGCTGTTCTGTGAGTCAATATATACGAGATTGTGACTTATAAATCCACTAGGAACACTCTGGTTCCGTGATGGGTGCATGTTAATCTATTCACAGTGTTCTAACACAGATATTTTAAAAGTCCAGTCTCCACTCCAATTTCATTAAGCTGATATGTCAGGAGTCAGAGAGGTGGCCACCTGCGTAAACCATATTATCTTAGCGGTAACATTTTACCTGTATTATACTGGTGCCATTCTTGAAATTTGTAAAGGACTTCATGACGTCCTGGCTCAGCGTCTCTACGGCGTGTTTCCATGTGGCGGAGAAGCCTCGCACCAGTTGAGCCACACGTGCTGTAAGGAAGTAAACGCTTAATGATAAAGTCATTCGACAAGGGACTCGCGTAGGTGACACGAACGTCGCTCACCTTCCTCGTTCCGCAGCCGATCCTGCTGACCCTTCTCGATAAGTGATTCCGATTCTTTTACAAAGGAAATCATCCCTCCGAAAGACGGAGACAGAATCTCTTCTATAAACTCCTAACAGAGAAATGTTAGACGAGGGCGATGTAGAAAGATTCCTACAATACTTAATTTTAAATACTTTATTCAAGTATTATAAATTATACTGTATACGAGGGAAATTTGATTGAGAAAAAAAAACAAAACTTTGAGTAAAGGAAACAAACTTGACGCCGTACCATCGTCATTGGTATTGGCCAATTCATAAATCCTAAAACTTAAGACAAGATGTGAAATGCAGAAAACAGTTCAGCAATGAGGCCTAAACTGATGTATGTCATCAAAAATATCAACGGACCTCCGACAGAGAAAGAGTTGAAGGCGTCTGGTAATTTAGTCCGAAAATTGAATCAATTTTCATCATGTGTGATAAACTTCAATAGTACTATAATAGCCAGATGTAGAGATCGAGGTGGAACGTGATGGATTGTGTTAGTTTCCGACCTTTAACTACAACAAAGGACAGTGTAACACAACAGAATAATCTACAACAGCCTGATTGTTCTCTTCATCACTGACCTGTGTCCGTGCGGTCAGCAGCTGCTGGAAACTTTCCACCTCCTTACTGTCTGAGGTTGCTCGTTCCTTAAAATGAACAGTGATGACACTCATGAAGGAGGGAGCAGCAGACTATATATATATATAATCATTTAATAACAGTCTTCGCTGATACTCACCATGAGGACACCGAGCATCATATCGTAGTTATTAATCAGGAAGACGAGTTGCTCTTTCCTAGAGGAGAACTCGGCAGCCATTCTCAGGACAAAATTCTCCACTTCAACCTGAGAAGGGACCAGGAGAGAAAACTGAAGTCTTGTAGGGACAGGTGTAGGATTATCAGTATTTACATTCCCTTGGACTTTCCCGTAATCCTCTTTCTACAATGTGACCAGAAGGGTTGTGCTGGAACACCTATGCTGTACAGATACCATCACTCTCACTGGAGAATGATAGAAGTTTGTCTAAAGGAAGCATCTCGCCACCTAATGCACTAACATCCCTGAGAATCTTACATTCACCAACATTCCGTAATGTTACAATCACCAACATTCCGTAATGTTAGATTGAGAATACTGTAAGTCAACTGACCTAACTATCCTTCTGACTACGCAATCTTTACACAAGATTAATAATGCCACTCTGAAGATACGTGGCTTTTCTGTGGCCCCCAGACTGTCCTAAACCACTACAGCCTCTATTATGCTACATCAATGAGTAGACATGCTTGTGTCATACATAAAGCCCACCTTGTGGATTACACGAGAAGACCCTCTCTATGTGACGTTACCTGTAGTTGTCCCAACAGAACATTGGTCTTCTCGTTTGGAAACGTCTGGTTTATACTGACAATGGCTGACGAAAACTCAGCGTAACGCCGGGTTACCTAGGGAATGGACACAGAGAGAGTATATTAATGGGTGTAGATGGATGTGTGAGTCTACGACTTGCATATGGAAGAAGCTCTTACATAGTGTGGCCACGTGTCCAGCGTTCCCAGCCTCTGGGGGTCCGTGTTCCGGATGCTCTGAATGTTTAGCTCTAAGATATATTGGAAGCGAGGCCAGAGCATGTCTAACAGTGTCTCCCAGTACCTGTATCCCAGTTATACAAAACACGGATAACAGGCATCAGCTCAGTCTCAGCATATACAGTAAAATATCATAATACAGGGCTCAATTATTGCTCCTTATTAAAATAATACATTAATATCGGCTGCTTAATAAATAAATTGGCATTGTCCCCATAATTAATAAGTGACTCCCTAATAAATGCTTAATATAATCTTTTTTTGCTCCGATAGGCCAGGAAGGTCAAACCGCATGCTGTCCTCCCTGTCGGAACCATGTTTAAAAAAAAGAAGATAGTCGTTTTTTGGCGGTTTGGCCAAAATTGCACGAGATTTTGGACGACTTTACAAACCGCTACTCACATGTTTTGAGGTTAGTGAATCCAGGGTTTGACTCTGAAAACCGCATGTGATGTGGGGCGGTATGCAAACCCACACACAAAACCGCTGCTTAGCAAATCTCCTGCTAATTATTTAAAATGCTTAAAAAATAATTAAGTGAAAATGAAATCCATGAGAGGCACAAAAATTGAATATAAAATTAAATTAAAGCAGATATTTTAACAAATAGAAAAATAACTCTAGTTTGTCTAACATCTATCAAAAAATGCTAAAACTTTGTCAAGTCACAAAACTACAAGTCAATGAGTAACGAGTTAACTTATAACGATCAATCAGCTATCAGCAACTTGCACTAGATGGAAGACAACTAATTTCTGATTGGATGCTGGTGGTTAGAGCACATTCAATCTAGTTGTAACGTATAACGGCTGGCTCATTTAGAGTTAAAAATACATGTTTTTTGTGTTTTGTTCTTTTTGCATAATACGAATTTCCGTACTACATCTGTATCTAGATTTTACGTATCTCTGCCAAGAATAGCAGAGCTTAGCGGACAAGCTAAGGCAAGGTCATGTTCACGTAACTGCGACACAATTAGACGATGACGCATCTGCAGATAACAGTTAAGGATGCTTTTTTTTGCTTTTCCGAGGTACTTTCTGTGCTCAAATGAGTCCAACAGTAAATCAACCTCTCAATGTCTAAAGGGAGTCAATATACACCGATGTGAGGTTATATACCCAAGGTCAGGGGCAAACGCGGGATTTGTAGAGGGGGGTTTCCACACCACCAGTGGGCGTGACCAGCATGCATGGGGGCGTGGCTATAATATTAGACGGTGCTTGGCTGCTCTCCAACTCTTCCTATCCCTATAATATACATGGGCAATGCTGTGTGCACTACTGTTAGGTGCACGCAGCTCTCCCTTTTCAAGCAGAGCTGTGTGAAGAGGGGGCAGGGTCCAGCCACCTCAATTATACAGTGCCCTAGGCTTGGAGGGGGGGTTTCCAGGCACTAGAACCCCCCCCCCCCCCTCCCATCGTTTTGCCTATGAAGGTTTTGGCATTACAGTACTTTAGTGACACTCAATGTGTATAACAATGTGTTAATGTCTCACTTGTCTATGGCAGGGATGTCTCTCCTCTGAGCGATGCCTTTAAACCGCAGCACAATATGTATACACAGGAAAATCGCAATGCTGTCGTAGCAGTCGGATACATAGGAGTCAATGTGCTTCTGTTAGGGAGAGTCACAGATTGTAAAAGCAATTCAAACACGACCTGATGTTTCTGTAATATGTATCACAATTAGCCTGATGAGCTTGGTACATACCCCCACAGACATACTACACAAGTTATTTTGGGATTGATCAGGGTGGACACACTCACTGTGCTGAGTTATAGTACTACGGTACGGTGAACGCACGTGTCTGAACTCACTCACCAGGAACATGGTCAAGCTGCGGCCCATCACCAGGTTAAATAGATCCTGAGCTGCCAATCCGCTCACCAGGAAGAAGTCAGACAAGAAGAGGAATTCCCGGCAGCTGTTATCAAGGAGGGCGTAATGCTGGCTGCGGAACAGAGACTCAAACGGGTACTGGGGGGAGAAAATGGGGGTAAGAAGGGTTAAAAGGGAGAAAATAAGTAGTATAAACATTTTCCACAGCGATCTCCCCCTTAAAACTACAATAAAGACATCCATTCCCCTACACACAAAGTTATGTCCCCCTTCCCCATATCAGTAACTAATTAGGTCTCTCAATGACCTCATTGTCTGGTCTATGTGTTGGCCACCAGACTAGTGATTAGTGACACTATACTGACCCCTTATCTTACCTTTAGGGGGAGTTCTCTCCCACCAGCCTCTCACTTATAGGGAAGTTCCTTTCTCCCGGAATCCCGCCGGACCAGATTTAGTTAGGAGTAAATCCAGGTGGAAGGTGCAATTTTGCACCTTGGCAAAACCACGTTAGTTGCAGAGAGGACACATTTTAAATGTGCAGACAGTTTTGAAGTTGGGGCTGGCGCAGTGCCCTAACTCAACTCTAAATTGCAGTGGTAAAATAAAGCTATTCAGTATTCATGTACTACATGCAAAAACAGCCAGGGTCTTCCCTGCATGCAAAAAGAAAATTGAGTTTGCACCCCTGGTTTGTCCATGTAGCATTTTACTGAATCTGCTCCTAATTTTAAAACGAGGCCCAATATGAGAACCTCATTATCTCCCCCAGGAAGTCTATCACGTCCCATCTAACTAACAGTGGATTCCCATCTGAAAGGCTGAACTTGATGGGTCTAATTTCACTGCTTACTAAGATCACTCCTGACTGGATGTCACTTTCATTCCTCTCAGGCCTTTTACTGAACTAACATCCCTCATCCCCTTTCCCTCTCACCCCTGACCCTAGACACAGAGCGCACTCACTCTGACATCGCTCCTCTGTGCAGAATGCGGCACTATGATCGGACCCTCCAGTTCAGTTGGGCTGATGATCGCAGCTCTGTTCCCGACGGTAAACACTGTGTTCTTGCTCCGTAACGCGGGCTTGGAGAAGAAGCGTGTTAGGGTTAAGGAGAAAACTATATGTTCTACTGGCTGACGGGACAAATTATCCAAACTTAAGAACAAGATGTTCTAATGATAAAACAGATAAGAAAAGGCCAACAATACAAATTCCACAAACCTACTGCTAAAGGTACGTAAACATCCAATATTAACTGGGTATACAGTCACTTTAATTCATGTGTTCTGTAGATCTTTATAAAATAGATGGTAAAACAGGCTAACATCAATCAAAACAGCTACAGCTACAGCTCTATGTGGGCAGATATTGGAAAATCTGATATAGACAGACATTTTTGTATCCACATTTGCAGTAAGATGTAACACTACGGGCTGATGCCCATGGCCGCCTTCCATGCCCGTGTGGTGCGTCTGCTCTGGGCTGCGGTCACCGCTTGGTAAGCCTAGCTAAATTGGCACTGACTCTTTGAACCCTATGGATGTTGCACCGGCAGTACACACAGGCGTTCACGATAATTGCTCAGCAGACATGGCCACAAGGCAATGCTGCATCTGTAAATCATAATAGTGGAGCTTGGAGACAACATTATATAGAACCGGTCGTAGTTATGGACCAGGCTCCTCTCCAAAGCCTCCAAATGTACAGGATGGCTTAAAGGTAAAGTGTTCATGATTAATCCCCATGGAGGTACGCTTTTTGGCAAAGCAAAGAAGGAACATGATGCTTTGGGGCCGGTCCTCCTTCTTTAATAAGTGAAAGGAACGGAACACCTGAGGTAGACCGTGCTCGACAGGCTGTGACAGTTCTCTGCTATCCAGGTACAGTCTATAGACCATTAATCAGACAAAGCTTTATGTACTTCAATAATCACACACATCATACCACACCAGCCATAGTGTATAAAGAAGAAAAGAATGAGCCACAGTGGCAATAAGATCACTCCTATCTGGATGTACTAATCACATAAGGATATCCTTCTTGGCTGTGTCTTCAATCCCCATCAGGTCGTCTTTCTCTGCAACTTCCTCGTACTGAAATAAAGTCAGAGAATGAAAGGGAAGAAAAGAGACAATGGGAACAGATGCAGCGTAAGGCGGAAGAAGATAAATAGCGTTATGTCACTTTGCTTTATTTTTTTTACATCATAGAGGAAAAAAATGTATCAACAGCAAATAGGACACAGAATTATTAATGAGGGGTCGGGTGCATTCACCCCCAGAGGCTGCGTATAGGAGGGAATATAATCTACCCCCATTCCACTGACTCACTAATCATATTCTACTTACATCCCCCCGATCGCCCCCCTCCTCACCTGAACCTTCATCAGTCGGTTGGTATATGACTTAAAGTAGGACAGGTAGACTTTGCTCATGGTTTCCACGTACTCGTCCTGGATTTCCTGAGCTACCGACCTCTCATTCCCCAGGAGGAACTGATAGAAGAACCTGCAGAACCAACAAGAACCCAAATCAGAAATACAATAACAATTAGTTGGACTGGTCTTTATTTGAACAGTTAGTTCTTAGGAAGGTGAGGAAGTGTCGTGTGTGTAGCTGGATCACTTCAGGCAGAATAGGACATGTGAGAAACTGTAAGTAGAGGATTCTGGGTTTGAGATGGAGTGAGCTGTAAGAAGCAGTGCATTCTGGGATATGTAATGGAGTGAGCTGTAAGGAGCAGTGTATTCTGTGTATGTGAGTTGTAGATGAGCATTGCATTGTGGGTATATGATGGAGGTAGCTGTAAGGAGCAGTGCATTCTGGATATGTGATGGAGTGAGCTGTAAGGAGCAGTGCATTCTGGATATGTGATGGAGTGAGCTGTAAGGAGCAGTGCATTCTGGGTATGTGATGGCGTGAGCTGTAAGGAGCAGTGCATTCTGGGTATGTGATGGCGTGAGCTGTAAGGAGCAGTGCATTCTGGGTATGTGATGGCGTAAGCTGTAGGGAGCAGTGCATTCTGGGTATGTGATGGAGTGAGCTGTAGCTGAGCATTGCATTGTGGGTATGTGATGTAGTGAGTTGTAGATGAGCATTGCATTGTGGGTATATGATGGAGGTAGCTGTAAGGAGCAGTGCATTCTGGGTATGTGATGGCGTGAGCTGTAAGGAGCAGTGCATTCTGTGTATGTGATGGAGTGAGCTGTAGCTGAGCATTGCATTGTGGGTATGTGATGTACTGAGCCTTAGATGAACAGTACATTTTGGGGTATGTGACACAGAGAGCTGTTTGTCAAGACAAGCTGACCTGTATTTAAGCAGTGCATTCTGGGGGATCTGATAATTAGTCATGGGTTTACGGAAGGAGTAGATCTTCTGCAGAACGAACTCACGAACTTTAGTCACAGCCTGAAATCAAGAATGGTAGTGTTATAAATATGATTGGGAGAGTTATAAATATGGATGAGATGTTTATAAATACCTAGAAACTGAATAGAAGAAATAAAGTGACACAGAGAAAAATGACACACAGAAAGGAAAGATATCTTTGATGTACCTATATCAGGTGAAGGCAGCCGCTTTGTGGTAGGAACAATCAATTATGAGTATACAACCTATTATTTTAATATTAATTCAAATTGAACTAATGACATGGCTATATTTTAATTAATATATTGTATGTGCAGGTATACTGGTTCAGTATCAGATGTCTCAATGATGTCACTCATTCCTAGTGAGTTCATATGCTGTATTCTCTTGAAAACTCTACCACACACAAAATGGCTGCTACCACTGTAGGTGACATGGACTTCGATAACATGGCTGAAATAGCACAACTGTATTGTTACCCATTAGCAACCAATCAGACATCAGCGTTGATTAATCTAATGCACGTCAGGCTAAAGTAAGCAAAATGTCTGACTGATTTAATATTATATGATAATGAAATACACCTCACGCACAGAAGGTCAGGGCTTAATACGCACCTTTATCTTCAGTTTCTGAAGAGTGTCTTGTACATCGACACAGGCCTGTGTGTCCCTGAACGCCTGCTCCTTTACATAGTTTATCTTATTGTTCAGTTCCTGTAACTGCTCCACAAACTGCTGTTCTGTGACCGGGACATCCAGGATGACACTAGAGAGAGAGTCTGAGGTAATTGTGGCATGGAGGTAAGCAGGGCTTTCTCCGGCTCCGTTACACTACCAGCTGGTCCCGTTACCTTATCATCGTGTTGGGAATGATCAGTTCATCAACCAGCTCACTCAGCTCACTCCTGACCGTCTGACGGTTCTTTAGTTTTATGTTCATGGCGAGAGACATTTCCTGCAACGTGTGGATCTCTGAGCTGATGGAGCTGAGGTCTGACTGGAAGCCGCCCAACATGAGGCCCATCCTCTGTAAAGCCAACAATAACACAATGGGGGGGTCACCTATTTTTGTGCATTTGCTCCGGTTTTTATGAACAGGTGCATGAATTAACATCGTTTGAGGGATATATTTATTACTCCATATGATGGGAGAAGTTGTGCAGACATGGACAGATCAGGGTCTAATTCTGTGCAAAAGAATGACATTTGGTTTATTGGAAAGAGATATTCTCATGAGATCCATGGGGTGTGGAGTACACTTCTATGGAGGCTTTACTGGGTTATCCAGGGTCACTTTTAGTCACACAAAACAACCAGAGTTTTACACCACTTTAGAGAATAAGGTCATAGGATCGTGGTCACTACTTTTAACGGGCCACCTTCTGCACCGTCTAGGTGCATTTCAAAGTGTAAATGCATAAATTAATCACATAACCCAATGTAAAGAAAACAAAACAAAAAAATAACGGTGGGACAAAATGGTAGAGATGGCGCTATAACTTCATGAAAAACAACCTCCAGGTTATGGAAAGCGTAATACTAAAGCAGGTGGGTGAATGCGAGAGGATGGACAAAAGAGAAAATTTCACCTCGAGAATGGCATCACAGGCAATGATTTGGTTATGAAGAGAGGCGATGTTCTGGCTCTGCTCTATATCTAACACCTGCTGAGGAAAATAGACATCTCTGGGTGGGACAGGGAAGACATACAGACAACAGTTTGGTTTTGGTCTTGAAGGCCCCTCAGAGGAAAGATCTCCTCCATGTGACACAGATAAATAGTTTTGTAGGGAAGGGACACTAGGTCCTGGCCCGGTCACTTTATAGGTTGACCGTGTGGTCTGGGAAGGATACAGTCTTTGATTGACACATGTTCTATCTGCTGTAACTCCATCTCCACTTGTTTCGAGTACTGTCTGAGGTCAACACCCTGAGGACAAAAACAAAGGTGGGACAAGATTCAGAGAAGTAGAAGCAGCATAAAGTTTGACACAATCAAGAGAACCCATGAACTTCTACTTCTAATGTCACTCCTCCACCGTCCCCCATGTTCCATAGGTTATATGGGATTAGCATGATCACTGGCTGTCATCCCCATGTCAATGTTACATTATACACTCAAACCACAAATGTTATTGCCTATGTCTCGTGTTCCTCTACATGTGTTATTACCACACTCACCGTCTTCAAGGCTTCCTGAACAAGAGCATCCTCGAGGTTCTCCTGAATGTGGACTGAGCAGAGAGAGAGATGGTGAGTCAGGGGGCCAGGGAAATGGTCACAGGGAAATAAAACGTGGGACAAAGGTAGAGGGTGGCTGAAGAGAAGAAGTAGTAGAATGAGGAGTGGAATAAAGAGGATAAGGTGGACGGACCAACAGAGGTCAGATACTCACTGCCCACTGTGTCCAAAGTGAGATCATCTGAGGTCAAATCAAGGTCTCCAAGGTTCAGGGTTAAATCATCCATCTAGAAAGGAAAATAAAAATCAGCATGTAGCAATAGTATACATATCACATACATGATTTTCTCTTCCATAAAAACTCTTTGATCGTACACCGAGTCCTATCCGTCTGTAATGTACACGAAGACAGTGGTCTATAGAGTGCATGTTCCAAGCGTACCTAGTGATACCACCAAAACTGGAGCTCCTGCAGCCTCATAACATTACACAATGTTATGAGGCTGCAGGAGTCAGGTATAATTGTCAGGTATAATTGTTATATCACAACATGATCAACCGCGAGCAGCAGGTCCGCATCAGTTACTGACGGATCTGAACTATTTTAGAGATGATACATTAGGCTCCTGCCATGTCTAGGAGATGCTTTGTAAGGAATTGATACTAGGGGAAGTTTGTACTTTCTATTAAAGGATAGATAAAATCTTACTGGTTGCTATGGGCAACACCTCTGCTTTTCCTATTTAGGTTTGATAACTCTACCTCTAGGTCGAGACCTGGACACTATATAGATTGTCCTAGGTTTCTGATGTAAGACTTGTTTCCTTTCTATCCCCATTCGCTACTGTTGGATATCCCTGTGTCCCATGTTAATGTCCTGCAAAGGATTCCTTTGTAGTTCCACACAGCTTATGATGCCCGTATGAAGCAGTTAAAGAACTGGAGTGGACCTTAGCCCAGGCAACCAGTCTGGCCCTCAAGTCTTCAGGTAGACACATCACTAAAGGTCCGTCCCATGAGACAGTGGTGGGGCTAGGCTGACCCAAGTGGATTGCATTATTTGGACACACTACCATTGTGGACAGTTAAGCCTTGGGGGGCCGGAGGGGGTGGTTCTTCTCTGGAATTCTAATTATGAAGAAGAGCAGACTAGGCCAAAGTGAATGACCGTGATTTTGGCCTTAAGCTGAGATTAAGTCAAGAGAACTGTCCTGTCTGCACCTCCCATCCTCATGTGACCATGTCTATGGCTCCAAGAATCCCATTTACACCTACAGCTGGGATTCCCTAGTTGGAAGATTGATCTTATTACATCGTAATAGGTCCCCATAATCCATACTTTATCCACAGCCCAACAAGCATTCATATAATCAATCATCATTTTGCTAGTGTGCGGCAGTATGTTGTTGGTGTCTACAGATAATATTTATTTTCATCTTGCCAGACAAAAAAGCACAAAACTTCTACAGAAATATATATAATAAAATTCTATGTGCGGAATAACATATGTCAGTATGTTTTACCATATATTTGGAGAAAGATAAACTGAAAATATAGCACGCACACATTCAGGTCCCTGCGCACAGAGTATTATAAAATGTCTCTAGCTCACAATAAGATGAATTGGAGGTGACATCTAAACTTGCAAATTGATTTTGATTGGATGTCATGTAATACAAAACATTCTGTTATACTTTTATTTCTATAGACTGTAAATTACTGGAGGCAGCTGTGGGGGTTCCTTTTGACACTTTTACAAAAAATATACTAACCTATATGCCACATACATCGTCCATAATTTAATACTGGGACGCACATGACTGAGCAATGACCACTGTCTCTGATCTACAATTAGCATCCGACAGATACTGGAGAATACTGTGGTGTTGCATTATAAAGGCAACAGCAACCTGGTGCATCAGCAATTGTGGAACTACAAGTACCAGCACTACCTGCCAACCTCTATGGTTCCACCACAGCTGGAGAATCAGAGAGCCTACCTCTAATACAGAGATATATATCAGTCTATAATTGCAGAGCATGCTGGGACTTGTGGTTCCACTGCAGCTGGAGAGCTACAGATTATCTACCTGTGCCATAAACAGGTTACTATGAGGCTACTAGTGGAAAGTAAACGCCTATCCCCAGCAGCTGGGTATGGACCAGATATAAGCAATGACTAGTAGGAATAATACATACACTGCCAGCTTGCAGGACACAGTGCTCTGTCCTGCAGGGACATGACTGATGCAGCACATTAATACATACAGAAGATATAACACCCCATCTGGGGAGACACATACTAGTGCACCCCTAAATTCCTCACCTCTGCCATCTCTGATGGGTTTCTGGACTCCAAAACAGGTATATTGCCCTGTTTCCGGTTCTACTTCCGGGTTTGGAACTACAATTCCCAGAATTCCACAGGAAGAGGGCACCCAAACTCCCGGAAGTGAGGTGAAGGGGCGGGCTCTGCATAAAAGTAACTCGCGTCACTTCCTTTTTCTCTCTCTTTCCCTGAAGCTGCCGCCATGGTGAGTGATATCAGGGGAAAGAGAGCTGGGGGT
This sequence comes from Mixophyes fleayi, assembly GCF_038048845.1. Classification (NCBI taxonomy): domain Eukaryota; kingdom Metazoa; phylum Chordata; class Amphibia; order Anura; family Limnodynastidae; genus Mixophyes; species Mixophyes fleayi. The sequence goes on from NC_134410.1 coordinate 12,327,138, forward strand.
GCCGGCAATCCGCCGCCATCCGGCCCCGGGGAGGCTTCTGCAGCCGCTGGGGCAGCGGGGCCGGCTTTATGGGGCTTTCTAGAGTGGTTGGGCCGGGATATTACGGGGGGAGTCAGACATGTCTCCCCTCTGCGCGCAGTGATGTGTAGCCGGTGTGTACTAGGTCCCTGTATAAGTCTATGGTGACTCCTGTGCGATTATCTGTATAGTGTCTGAGCGTCCCCCGTGTGCTGGGTGTGATCAGAGAGTTAGGTGTTGTCTATTTATACTATACAAGTGTGCATGTTATTCCTATAGTGTCTGTACATTGAGCAGAACTAGTGTGTGATGTGTGTATGCAGCTGCTTTGTATTATATAATATATTATAGTTATTATATAGTAACATGGTGTGTTATTCCTAGAGTGTCTGTGTGTTGCATATAACTAGAGTGTGACTTGTATATGTAGCTGGTGTGTGTGTATGTATACTTGTCTGTGCATTATATTAGGAATGGTGGTAATTGCATTTATGATAGTGTAAATACTGACAGTGTTTATACCTACAGAATTATTATGATTCTGAAGAGAGCGACACATAAGAGCTACTTACCTGTAAACAGACACAGGGCAGATCTGATGTGTGAAGAGGGTGAGACTTCCAAATTCCATCACTTCCAAACGCAACTTGGGTTTTTATTTTTAAAGCGGCAACACGCAGACCCCTAAAGTAAAGGTAGTACTTACGTGGGTGTGTGTTGCTGCTTTAACAACTTAAATGTCCAAGTCGCGGTTGGGAGTGACGTAATTTGGAAGTCTCGCCCTCTCCTCACATTGGATCTGCTCCGTCTGTTTATAAGTAGCTCTTACATGTTGCTCTTTTCAGAATCGTAATACTGTAGGTGGTTACACTATCGTTAAGTAGTACACCCATTAGGAATATATATATATTGTACTATAGTGAGAATCGCATTTGGATTTTGTAACCAGTGATGGGTAGAGGCATTTTGTTTAGAGTATCTGCAGTATTGTTTGCTATAATGTATCCTATATACACAAGTTATGACTGGTTCTTGGTGCTTGCTCATAAAATAAGTTTTCTATCTAACTCTTCCATGTTTTCTCCCGTTAGTCGCTCGTAATCCCTGAGAAGTTCCAGCACATCTTGCGTGTCTTGAACACGAATATTGATGGGCGCAGGAAGATCGCCTTCGCCATCACCGCAATTAAGGTGAGTGTTGCCCCGCTCTTGTTGTGGTGACAGCCTGGTTACTCCAGGTGCTTCTTGTCTATAGTGGCTCGTAAGTCAGTGTTCACGGGCCAGAATATGGGTTAGTAAGGAACCTTTCTACTATAAAACCACTGCGTAGAACTATTCTGAATGATAAAGTAAAGCATAGTATTGATATAATTCCAGTGTTACTCTCTCCTAAAGGGTGTTGGACGCCGTTACGCTCATGTTGTCCTGCGCAAGGCTGACATTGACCTATCCAAGCGTGCAGGAGAGCTGACTGAGGATGAGGTGCGTCTCAGGATATGTATTTAGTTTCTTGCTCCAGGCCATGTTGCCCTCTGCTGGTCTCACAATGGCCTCTCACTTTCTTCTCAGGTGGAGCGCGTGGTCACAATTATGCAGAATCCTCGTCAGTACAAGATCCCAGATTGGTTCCTGAACAGACAAAAAGACATCAAGGACGGGAAATACAGCCAGGTACGACATCTACTGGAGGGTAGTGATCTGGGGAAACCCTGGGATTGTTCTCTGGTCATCTGACTGTCCTACCTTCCCTTCAGGTTCTGGCTAACGGTCTAGACAACAAACTCCGTGAAGATCTGGAGAGGCTCAAGAAGATCAAGGCTCACAGAGGGCTGCGTCACTTCTGGGGGTGAGTGGCTGGTATTTCTCCTAGCGTGAAGGAATGGCCGGGATACTAGGACGGGAGGGTAAATTGTATGCACTGATACTGGTACACGTGTGTATTCTAGTCAGTCTTACTGGAGAGACAATGGGTAAATTCTAGGTGAACAACTTCTATATTTGACTGCTCCCCCTTTAAATGACAGAACTAAAGGGTTCTGAAGTCCTATCCAGGTTGACACCGTGTAGAACTATATAAATTCATCAGTCCATGTATGGGGTCCATTCAGCTCCATAAACACCTGCAAGGTGTTGAGCCCTGGTGATGTAACGTCCTCGTGGAAGCTGGAGTCTGGGTGTTCAATGCAGTTACTTTGTAAACCCATGGAGCTCTGTTTTGGTGGTGTGGTTTATATATGGGTTGGGAGTTTGGACTACTCCAAGTGAGTCAATGAGCTGCTTTATCTGCCCTGCAGACTGTAATGCTATTGGCAGAAGCTTTTGTCGTGTCACAGCTTAGTCACCCGATTACTACATGAAAACTGCAGATCAGATCTGTGTTCTGCGCCCCTTCCTGTCCGTGAGAGGGTAGTGTCACACTGGAGACTTCTTGCCTTTGTATTTCCACAGTGGAATATTGGAACAACAAATCGCTATTGTAAATATTCGGTGTAGTGTTTTATCTGTTTTAAGACCATAAGCAGTTATACACCTCATGGGAAAGCAAGGGGTCAGCTACATATAAACGAGATTATTTCAGTTTTTCAGGGGATGGTAATGTAGTGTTGAGCTGTGAAGGGTTTTGCACAAGCAATCTTTCTATGGTGGGTGTGACTGTACACTCTGAAATTCTCCTATGTGCTGGGCTGCTTCTGGTGTCCTCTTGCTGTACAGAGGAGCAGTGTAGGTGACAGTTCATCAGAGGCGAGTACTCCTACTCACACTGCACTGGTCCCAATACTGCAGCATGTCTAGATTACCAAGAATACTGCAGCTGCCCTGATGACCCCCACCCCCAACTGTGAGGATGAATTATCTTGTGTGGCCAACACTGTATAGGATTTCTCTGTTCTAATGCTGCAATGTTATAAAGGTAGTTCTCAGCAAGTGTGGGACTGCATTTGCCTGTGGACCACCATACTGATCTCTACATCACATGACTAACAGAGTATTCTATATACACTGATGGAATTAATTTACAGTCCCTGATTATGTCTTACATGGTGGTTTGAATATTCCTCTACTCCTTGCTTTACACCAGACTGGCCAGAGGGTATGAGGTGCCATGATGTTTGATAATTGTGTTGTGGTCACATCCTATACAAGGTAGTGATGGTGTATACAGTATTCTATCAAATTTGTTTGACTTGGTCTGTAGGGTGCACAGCTGTGCAGATAACCTCTGGGGGGTAACATTCTGTATTGTAGTCTGGTTCATGGATCAGTGGTGAAGGAAACGGACGTTGGTCTTCTGTGGTCAGGTTGTTGCAGCTCTGTACAGGACTGGTTTATAGGCTGGATACAGTGGATGTGCCTAGCATCTTGTGACATAAGTAATGTGTGGCAGTCTGTCATCGTACTGTGGGCTTGTCTGTAATTACTCCATTTCCTGTGATGGCTTGTCCCAAATGTCATCTCTATGTAAGAGGGGCAACGAGTAGATATGGTGCTTGTACCTTTAGAGAAATAGAATGTTTAGATTGTACAGATTCTCACCATAGAGAGTGAAAGCAAAGTCACAGCAGTTATATCCCTCTGAATTTAAGACTTGTTCTGCTTCATTTCATAACCCTGTAGCCTGAATTTGCAATAGTCCCAGAGACAGATTCTTTGCTCCTTTTTTAGGATGTCCCAATCCAAAATAACATCCAGCCTGTTGCTGCATATCAATGTATCTGCTCTCTATATAAACTGCAGATCATTGAAGCCTGTATGAATTGTAATTTTAAGGCTGTATCCAAAAGTCGTATGTAAGGGAATGTGTAATTCTAACCTGCACTGATTTAGTGGGTCTGTGTCTGGCTGTAACTGATAATGTTTCCTCTGTGTTGTATCTAATGCACTGAATCCCTTTCATACACTAATGCACCTTGTTTTGTCCTTGCAGTCTGCGTGTGAGAGGACAGCACACAAAGACCACCGGCCGCCGTGGACGCACAGTGGGTGTGTCCAAGAAGAAGTAATCTGTCTGGCTGTTATTTGTCAATAAAGTTCTCTAAGAAAAACAAAGCTGTCTGGATTTTTATTGAGGCTGAAGGTCGTCATATTGATATCGTGCTGCTGCCAGCACTGTCTGCATCTGGGTCTTATAACCTTTTCGGCACTACTCTGGTTAAATGCAAGGACTTTAGCCAGGACAGATTGGTCTGTGGTGTAGAAAACCAATTGGGCTTAAGGCAATCTGGGTAGGTTTTGTCTTTATATTCTGACACCTAGAAGTTTAGAAGGTGGTGAATCACTGTTCATGAGATCTTCTGCCTCCAGCAGGAAATGCTTATGGGTCCCGCAGCACACCAGAGGGCAGGTGCAGTGTGCTCGCCCTCCAACAGGCTCTAAATCTCATGGGAGGGCCAGCCTCCCACTACAGCTGCGGAGGTCTCAGGCAGACATTGAGCCACAAAGTCAGGAAGTGGTTGGGGCGCAGCTGGGAAGTGAGTTGCAGGTATATAGTAGAATTAATGGAGTGGCAAATGGTTAGAGGTGGGGTTGTGTAAGCATTGACTATAATCTATTTCGGAAGTGGATAAAATTAGGAATGTTTCTGTAGATTAGCCAGTGAATGGGTTGGGTTTGAGCTGCATGTGGGTGTATTTTGGAGCAAATGCACTTTTTTTTTTTTTTTCCCCTCTATAAAATATTACACATTTGGAGGTTTTGTGAATAACTAGGACTTTGGCAGATGTTCTACTGCAGGACTGGCTGACCTGTGGCATTTCAGGTGTTGTGAAACTAGTCTCAGAATGCTCAGAAACTTTAGAGTGTGTGCTGGTACTTGTAGTTTCAGAACACCTGGAGAGCCACAGATTGGCCAGACATGTTCTACTGTTTAGTGGCTTTAATTGCAATTGCTCTTTAAAGTCAACTAAGCGGTCTGGATGGCTGCAGCCGTCAAATCTTTGGCACCACCTCTGCAGGGTGTGGAGAAGTAACGCCTGGGGAAGCTGAAGTGAATTTTAGGTTTTACTCTAACCACATGGAGCTCCCAGTTTTGGTGGGTGGTATGTAAGTGTGAGAGCTAGATACAGATCTATATACATACACAATGCGCTGCTTAATCTGTAGAGGGAAGTGACCATTATTCACCTGTTCTGCCCTGCAGCCTAACGCAATGTAGCTTAGTCAATGCTGATCGGATGTGTCTAGACCACTTCCTACCGGTAGAAGGGTAGTGTCTCACTGAGGACTTAACTTTATAATTCCACAGTGTAAAACTAGCTATAAATCAGTATGGTAAGTATTCAGTGTGGTGTTACTGTCCCACTTCAGAACATACGCAGGTATAAATCACATCCAGGAACACTGGCAGTAACGTAACATTGTTTTTTGTAGTACTGTGTTCTCAATTAGTGTCCTATCCATTTTTGCCTGTTTTCTAGAGGAAAATCCCTGGTCCCCTCTAAACCTAGAATATGGTAAAAGCCACAAAGTGCACTTAAATGCAACCACCTGGATCCACAACATTCACACAAATTGTCTGATCATACTGCACCACATGACACCCAGATCAACACTAAATTCTTACACATAACCTGGATCCACACTGAAGTCACACCCAGTTCTTTCTGGCTACATGGGTTATAAGATTTACCTTCAGATCTGTGATCTTCATCTGTCATAACCATCAGCTAAAAAGATTGTGACTATAAACTTGAGATCTGCCTATGCTGCTGGTTGGCAGTGTATACACACTGCAGAATTGGAAGGACCTAGTTTACAGATATTTTAGTGCTTTGGAACGATGGTTATTAGTGTTCACACTAATACAATATCAGACCTAAGGGTTGTTTATTGTGTTTGGCCTGATAATCGGGTGAATAACCTGTAGTGTGTAACCAGCCTAATAGTTGCAGATCTTATGAACTCATTCACCATCATTCATTTATATAGCGCCATTAATTCTACAGCGCTGTACAGAGAACACATCATTCACACACATGCTAGACAGTTACATGCTGCAATCGTAAAGCTGTTTACTAAACCAATTATCTTGCTTGCATATCAGATATTCCTATGTATAAATAACATGTAATCAGAGGGAGCTCTCCTCTAACCTTATTACCTTGAACAGAATTTCATATACCTGTACCCATCAGCACATTTACCTGTAACTTTTATTACCCTTCTCCCTGTAGGTGTGGTATTCTATAGTCTCAGCTCATCTGGGTAAACTGAGGGCATGTGTAGTTCATGAATATTCAAATGTAGCTGGTTATTATGGGTTTGAAACGCATTAATAGGCCAGTGTAACTGTTCAACAATTCACTTCTCCTCTGTGCCTTTTGAATGTCTTGATGTACACTAACACTCAGCCTGCTTGATGCCAATCTAAGTATCTGCTCTCTATATAACTGGCACACATGAAGCTTGTGTGAATTATATTACATTGTGGCTGTAATCAGAAGTCAGATGTGGGGGAAATGTCTAATGCTAAACTGCGTCCAAGAAACATAACATGTCTGGCTGTGTTATTTCTTAAAGTTTCCTGGATTTTTGTATTGTTATAATTCATATGTATAAATCGTTGTCACTCAGTTACATAATATATACACAATATGCCATTTAAAGAAATTAAGTGATTTTTTTTTTTTTTTTTTTTGGTCTTCATAAAACAAAATACTGTCAGGGTTTTTAATTAAAAACAATTTTATTAATGCTAATAAAAAAAGCAATGAACTATGCAAAGCAGCAACATCAATATGCAAATAACAATAAACTAGTCAATAAAATCTACAGAAACAAACTAGTCACTGGAACACTTTACGGATGTGAGTAACTTGGATCACGGAGAACATGGTATTTGTGGCTGTTGGAAAAGAATTAGGCTAATAATCCTTATGTCCATCACATTTTGGCTATTCCACTTTTTTTTTTTCTTTTCAGCTTGCCAGAGGCTGTACAGAATAAACGATTGGCTAACGCCATATTCTACAAGT